>NC_072833.1:20090000-20295000 GCF_027744805.1 Dunckerocampus dactyliophorus | reverse complement strand
CCGGCCATACCCCCCCAGCGGTAGGACGCCGCCAGCGAGGCAGACAGGGGAGTCAGCGAGGAGGAGAACGGGAAACTGAGCAGGCAGGCGGGAAAACGGGCGAGCAGCCAGGCGAACCACCACACAGCGCCAACCGACACCCGCGGGCCAGCAAACCCCGAAGAGAGAGCGGGAGCACCACACCCCAAGCCGCAGGGAGGCCAAGCACCAGAGCCGAGAAGGCGAGACCAGCAGCCGACCAGCCGACGGCCCCCACAAGCCACCAGAAGCCAGACCAGCCACATGCCACCAGAGCCGACAGCGCACCACCCGCGCACCGGAGCCCCACCCCCGACAAGCCCACAGACAGACCGGGGGAGGCGAGGACACAGACAGCGGCCCGGCAGCGCACAAAGCGCAACGGCGACAGACGCCCAAGCGCCGGGCAGAGCACGACCCCCCCCAGCGAGCCCGGCCCCAGGGCACCCGCCCCCCCACCCCCACCCCGCCACCCAGGCCCACAGTACCCGCAAGCATGACCAAGCCCCAACCCACCAGCTGGCCCGGCGCCCCAGCAGCCGCCACAGCGCAGCAACCACCAGCCGCCGCGACGGCACACGGGCCACCCGCAGCACCAGCACCGCCCCCCGGAGACAGCCGAACCCGCCCCAAGAGCGCAGAGGCGCCCGCAGCACGTGTCAGTCCAGGGGAGGCACCGCAAGCCGCCCCCCCCGGCGCAAGCCCCGGCATCAACAGGCCCCAGAGGGCCACCCCAGGGAAGGGCAGGCGAACCAGACAAGGGCACCCCACAGGCCAGGCCGCCCCGGGCGAGCCACCGCGACGGCCAGGCCCCCGGCCACACCGCCGACCCTGGCGGGCAGACGCCGAGGTGCACGAGGCACCCCAATCCAGCCCGCCCCACCCGTGTATGTGATAAGGTGTGATAGTGTCTATGATGCAATTAAAAAAATAAATAAATAAATAAAATAAAATAAAAGAGGAAATAAAATAAAAGAGGATGGTGTATCTGTGTGCATGTATATGGAGTGTATGTGGATGATAGCTAATGATGCAATTAAAATCGGGGGACAGCTGCCGCTCGGAGGGCCCCTCACCTGGCCAGCCCCCCCAAACCCTAAGTGTCTACTCTGCGATTAAAATTAAATAAAATTAAATAATAAAACTAACCAAATAAATTGTGTACTTCAAAAGAATGTTTTGTCATTTAAGTACATTCATGTAAAAAGAGACACTATTTGTTGTTTTATTAATTAGTTTGTTGTTTGTTTGTTGCTGTATAAGTTCACCTGTGAAATAATTAAAACATTTTGGATGAGGCTGCCAGAGGGAGACATAGTGTCCGGTCATCCTCGTTCGTATCTTTCCCCTTTTCAGGGTTGTTACACGTAGTCTGCTGTACGTGTGCTTTTCCGACTCTTAAAAAGTCCAAGTGTTTGCATGCTTTTTGAGTGCATGTAAACGTAGTGAGTTTTCTTTCTTTGAGCCGCCTTCCGATGCAGCTATGGGGGGCAAAAAAACGCTCCATCATTTTCCGTCTGTTTTGCTAATTGCGCCACCACAGCAATTCCAGGGAAGACAGATTGGCTGTATTGGTAGATATGAAGTGCTGCTGCCGACCTCTCATCTGTTGTTCTCTTATGGACAAATTCAATTAAGTTGTGCTCAGGCAAAACAGAGGAGATTGTAGCCCGCCCCCCGAGACAGCTCCAGTTGTACTATCATGCATCTCAATGAGCTCCTCACACTTTTATTTCACATGCGTGCCAGGCTTCCCAGCGACAATAATAACTTCAAAAAAGTATTAGGAATTAGTCAAATATTAAAAAACCGCCTAAGACAGAGAGCGGGAGAGACCTCCAGCTTTCCTCCAGGAAATAAATCTCTGTATTGTTGCTGCTAAGCTTGTGTCAAACACTACTGCTCTGGCGTCATCCGCGGTGGCTGCATCTCAATGCTGTGCCTCAGATTAGCATGTCATTTAGGATTTCTCATGACAGGCACTAGCGCAAACTTTATTTCTTATATCCTAGGGGTGCACATGCACATGAGATACTCTAAAAATGGGGTTGTGAAATAATGATAAAAAAATATGTTGTAGTTTCCCTTAAGCATCAAATCTGCATATCATGCGTGCCTAACAAACCAATGATTACGATCAATAAAGGACTACACTCGCGCAAATACTTTTTAAAAACATGTTTTAATCTGCGCCTGGGGGAGCTTTTGCCGGTATGCTAATGCAATGTACATCGCAGGATGCTAATTGCCTCAGACGGAGTGAAGGCCAGTCGAGAAAGTGAGCCGCTACACATTCGCAACGCTTAAATCCTGGCCGAACAAATTGCTTGGCCCGTGGCACCAAACTGTGTATGAGCAGATTAGCCAGGAGTCAATGAGGCATTACGTACTATTAGGCGCTGCAACGTGCTGTATTTTGCAAGAATGAAAAACATTCAAACAGCCGTTTGGAAGGTAATTACAAGTGGGCAGCAATTGGGATTTAAATGAGCTGAAAGGGAGCTTGTCTAAAATTAAGATGATGACAGTGGAACCCGAAGCCGACATCCCTTGGATTGAGTGACTAGCGTCAACATAAGCAGTTGTCGACAGAAAGGGAAATAGCCATTGCTTGCACATTTACATGTGACTTTGGAAAGAGACAGTAAGCAGAATGTGTGATAATAAATGATTTTTGACCCTATGCCAGTTTGTTGACATAGTTTTTCTCCATTTGCACATTGTCACACCATCGCTCAAAAGCCACAGCCACAAACAAGGAAGACCAGACTAGCCATACAAAGCCACCATTTTTTGGCAACCGGCAATTAACCAAAGAACTTTAACAAGAATTCAGTGGGAGGCCCGGGTGGAAGGAGTTCATCGGATTAGTCCTACTCCAGGTTCTGCAGTAACCTGGAGAGTGAGAGAAAGCAAGAAAGAGAGAGAGAGCAGCAACAAAACAAGCCTGGCATCACACAGGGGCCGTCACAACATGTTTTAGTGAAAAATGTTTGAGGCTGAAAAGTCTCTTGCGAGAGAAGAAAGGAGCTTTGGTCCGACGCTGAAACTTAGAAGATAAGTGGTAGTTTTTTTCCTGCTGCCTATTGATTCTGACATAACCACAAATCTGCTTTTGCAAGAACACGGTAAAGATGAAGCGAGCAATAAAGATGAAGCTGACAAAGCACTGGAACCTACTGAAAGTCAGTCTCTTCATGTCGACTACCTGTCTACATCAACTAGGCATGGACCGGTTGCTGGTTTCAAGGTAAACAGCATTATCAATAAGTCGGCCTGGGATAAGTTAATGGATTAATCACACAATAAATACAAATTAACTTGATCATTTCTTGCCTCAGTATATTGGAATGTGCTCGCATGTCTGTTTTCCTCGTCTCTCGCCTCCAAACAGGCAGGAAGAGAGTTCACTCTGCATTGGTTTCAGCACCATGGCACATTTGTTCCATAGAACAACGGCATGAACGGAGTCATACAGTCTGTTTGTCTCGGTGGGTGGAGGCTGAGCTGATAGCATACACAGACAGTGCAGAAGAGTGTGACGTAGTAGAAATTAAATTACTAGATTGCAATACAGTGTTCTGGGCATCCCAGAGGAGCCTCAGTGGATGCTGAGGATGTGGGTGCTGAAAGCTGAAGCATAGTGAGGGGTTCCAAACACAACAGATTGCTTTGATATCTTTGAAAGCCAATAATATGATGCAGAAAAGTAAAAAAAAAAGACATTTTGATGATGATTTGGTGGCCAGAATGTCCAATGGTTGATGGACAAAGCGTCCTAATTAGCAAGTGTTGTTTTCCCTCGAGGAAAGTTTGTCCACAACGGGCGGCATCGAATCATTAATCTGGATTCTGCCACAGCAACTAACCAAAGATTGCTCGCCATCCCAAGGAAGATTTGTGCCCGTATAAAATGTGCATGTATTGTCATTGTAGTCAAGACATAGAGCAAAAAAAACAGCAACGTTGGACAAGAGTATAAAATATCATATGAAAACAGAAGAATCAAAATATGAACAAATGAAGCAAAACAATGTCAACAATTAAAAATCCTGTATTATCGTCCTCCTTATGTCTCTGGCCAAAGTCACAAGTAAAGAGAGACAGAGAAAGGCCTTCACTTGTCACTTATACGGAGGTACATGCGAAATTGTGCAATCACCCGTCCGTACATATACAACATACCATGCAATAGACGGGGGGCCAGACAGGGCCGGATGCCTGGGCGATAAAAGGGGAAGAGGAAGGGGGAGAACAAGAGGAGAGGGAAGGAGAAAAAACCCCTTAGGAGAAAAAAACCCTTAGGAGTATGCTCCTACGGGAGAGTACAGTGTGGGACTGGAAAACACACTGGTTAGTGCGAGTAGACACGTTTCAATAGACTCGGCTACTCTGTTTGTCCAAGATGTTTTTCCTTGTTGTGATTCCCAGTCACACTCAGAGTGCTAAAGACTTGACGCACCGCATCAACCATGACGGGCAGCTGCTGGGCATGTTGGACCGCTGTCTCCGTCTTGCAAATTCTGCGATACACCAGGGCAGTGCCTAATCCAATCAGCCTGTTATCATGGTTTTGAAGCAAGGAATGGCTAATATCGATACTGATTTGGATTATGCTGACAACTGCTTATGTCAGTCAGCCAGTCCGAGTGGCTGTCAACATAAATGGGTTCCATTGTATTGACTAACTAAACAGTGATGAGCGTCAATGTGGCCTCCACAATCCTAGATTTTAGTGTAATTGGCCCACATTGGAAAAAGTGTTCAAAGTCGGCATGATTGGAAATTAAGATGTTTTTTACTTCCTGCTCCTCATCCTTTGAGAATAACAATTTGGCAGTCACCTGTGTGAGGCTGAGGGCGAATTGAGCCACTGCCGATAGAAGACAAACAGACACAAAGACATCTTTTTCACTTGTGGCAGAGGTGGAGAAGTTGTTATATTCTTGTATTTCCATGTGTCTATCACTGGAGCAATTGTGGTTTTCATAACAGCCCCAGTCACGTGACCTGTCTCATTTTCTGTTCCAAGAAGCAATCCTGTGAAATGTTTACCTGTCAGAGGCAGGCGACAAAAAAAAGTGCACCATGTGCTGATTGACAAGGTTGGAACTTTTCCCTCAGGCAATTCGTTTCATTTTTCCTCACGCAAATGGCATTTCCTGTGCACAGCTGGTGTTGTCGCACAGAGGCATTAAACTAGATACACCTTTAAGGACGCTTTATATGAAAGCACCGTTTGCATCGAAGACAACCAAAATGACATGGCTTAAGGTTTGTGTAGCCTCACTTACACACAAGGACAGTGCCACACTAGTAGTTGAGGTTACACTCATCGCACCTTTGGGAACAATTAGTTGCACTTTCTCTTGGCTCGAATCCCCTGAGGTCACATCTGTCCTTCCTGCTTCCTCATTAGTCGACCCGACCACACAATAGAGCCTGACGATTCAAATTAGCCCCATTTTCTCTCTTTTCCTCTCTCCATATTATCTATCTGTGTGCGTGCATGTGTGTGAGCATATAAGAATGGCTACAAAGAGACCGGTGCCTCGCTGACAGCTTGTTACTCTCCCTAAAAGACGTGAAGAGAGAATTCCAGCACTATTCTGTCGAGGGCAATTAGCTTGTGCACATTCGCCGGATGTGGCAGCGGCGGCGATGGCGGCAGCGTGAATATACATAAAAGCGGAATAAATGAGACAGCTTGTCACTTGGAAAATCTGCCTTGTTCATTGCTCATTCCTTTTGAGCAGCGGCACTCAACACGTACACACACACACACACACACACACATAAAGCAATGCCTAATTAAGAAATAAGGGCCTTTCTTCATATGGTGAATTTGCATTTGCCTCATGTGATAAACACTATATGAACAAAAGTATTGGGACACCTGGACATATGCAGCATTAGCAGCTTGCACACATCTGGGTGGACGCCAAGATTTCTGGAATGTTTCTGTGGGACTTTTGGCGCATCGGTGAGGTCACAGGTGAGACCTGACCCCTTCATCTCTGATGTGGTTCTTCCACAGCAAAATCTTGATCTACTTGATCTACGTTTCAATAAACACAGCTGCAGGAAAAACTACCGCAATATGGCACGCTGACCATCAACATTGCATATTGTCACCAAACTTCCTCCACACACACACACACACACACACACACATGCTCTGTGACTGATACAACGTGTCTTGCACTCTGAGGGCAGCCATGTCAGCAGCCCACAGACAACACGCATGCCCATGTTGAGCGGAAAAGACAAAACAGAAAGAAGAGGGCAGGGAGAAAAAGATGGCAAGGAACAACAACCCTGGTAGCAATATCATGATAACAATAATAACATACAAAGAACTCAGAATTCATTTGATGTGAGACTGGGAAGAGGTCTAAGAATTTGTTAGAGGGTACTAAATAATACATTAATGCTTGACGCTTAGAGTAATTCCAGCATGTGCAGGTGGTGGTTATTTGTGGGACCATACGTACATTATGCTGCTGATCCGATATTACCGCTACTGTTTTTATTTGTGGGACCATACGTACATTATGCTGCTGATCCGATATTACCGCTACTGTTTTTAGCTGCAATTATGCAATATCTTACAAGAGTGAGTACATCCCACACTTTCATAAGCATTTTTATGACTGTATATGTTGTCAAAGGACAGTACTGTACAGTAGAAAGTAAACTTGGATATATGTGGACTATCCACTGCAAATGAGTCAACACACAGCCATTATTGTCTAAATAGCTGACAACACAAGGGGGATAATTGTATATGGCTGCACGAGTGCTGCCTGCACAAGAATTCCAACATCTGCTGTGACATTGTAAAGAAGAGCAAAAACCCACTCCCTTTTTCTTATTGAGTTTAATGTGGCATAACGGCATGCAGCATATCATGCATTGTCTTCCTTCCATTGTCTTTATTTAAGTAGCTGCACCTCAAATACAACTTTTATAGTCTTTTGGTGAAATAATTCTTTCTTGCCTTCAGTCGGGCATGGTGGCAGTAGCAGCGTGATGGTTTGGGGCGGCACGAGTGCTGCCATTACCGGGGAAGCTACGGCTCATTGAGGGAAAACAGGAATTCCAACATGTACTGTGACATTGTGAAGAAGAAACTCGGCCACGTGGCCGTTTTCCAACAGTTTTTTTCTCCTTACATTTACTGTTGCAATACACCATTGGACAGTTTTGCCCAGTATTTCAGAAATGGTTGTAGCTTGGCGAACTTGGGATGGGATGACAGCCTCTGCACACATCACAAAATCCTCAACATCTGTAATGTCCGTGCTTGTGGTTAAGGAAGACGTGGTTGCCGATGCAATTCCAACTGCATTATTTATAATATATTTGAGATATTTCTTAATGACACCCTTATGTTGTTTACACAATTAGACAGGATGTGGTGAACAGTGCTTTTATTTTGAAGGCCGGAAGTGTGTTGTGTGTGTTGAGAATGTCTGATGACGTTAAGAGGAGCTTTGTGCAAGAATAAACGTGCCTGCCGTCCTTCTTTGACTCAACTTGCACAACGGCAAGTAAAACGCTGGGTTACATTAACAAGCAGTAAAACACAACACGGTGTAAACACACTCATCCAGCCTGAGTTGCGCACACACAGCCGCACTAGCATGGTCTGCTCAACTAAGCTAACCCAGGAAGCTTCCACTGGTAAGAGAGGAGTTTCAAAGTTTTTTTTCCAACTTTTACCGGTGTTTCGAGTCACCGTTTTGAAGCGTTTAGTTTGGGAGGGAGCGGGTTGTTTGTGATTTTTATAATTCCCCACACAAACGTTTCTTCTTTTTGTCATGACAGCATTTCTGTCAAGAATGGCTTAAGCCGAGTTCTGGATTCCTGGATGCAGATTAACACACAGCGCTTAAAGTGCAAAAAAATAAGAATTTATTACCACAGGTAATAATTCAAAATACGCAAACACAAATACAAAATGATAACAAAAAGACTCAGGGCGTAAGCCAAAAACTAACGGAAAACACTGCAACTATGCAGGGAAAAAGACACGGGAGAAAAACTAGGAAGCTGCAGAAAAATAATGCAGAAAGAGTTAGCGAAGCAACAATACATATACCTGTATAGGTACACACGGGAAACAACAACAAGGGACAAAGACCAGTTTGGAGCCACAGGAAAAGGTGAGGCAACAGAAAGCAGGGTAGGCAAAGGAATAACTGGCAACCCGCTGTGGTCTGGCAGCAGCTGATAAAGGCTGTGGTAATTGGGCACAGGTGTCTCTCATCAGTGCCATCAGGGTTGCTGAGTGCACTGAGACACAAAGTAGATAGGCGGCAGCAGAGCGACAGCACAGGACATGACAATTTCATTCACTTAATGTCAATTCCCACGAGATTCCGCGTTGAACAGGAAGTTCATTTTTTATTGGCCAATTCTGCGATTCCGTTAATGTGGAAATCACAGGGCTCTACCCAAACACACCTCCGAGCTGACAAGCTCTCCACAATCTGACCCCTCTATATCTCACAGACCTGCTCCATCAATATAATCCCTCACGTTCCCTTTGCTCCTCTGACCTCAACCTCCTGACCCTTCCCTGTAGGACCAAGCTCCGAACCTGGAGAGACAGAGCCTCCCCCACCCTCTGTAATTTATTGCCCCAACCACTCGGTGCCTGCTCCGACCTTCCCACCTTCAAAAAACAACTTAAAACCCATCTGTTCAAATCTGTATTTAATGTTTAACTTTTTAAACATGGCTGCTTTGCTTTGCTTTGTTTCTAGTTCTGTTAGTTGTGTTTTAACATGCCTTTCTGTTCTGTTTGTTATTTAGCTTTATACTGTTTTTATCTTCCATTGTGAAGCGTCTTTGAGTACCCTGAAAAGCGCTATACAAATAAAATTTATTTTTTTTAATGAAGTACCTTGAAGATGATGGACTGGCCAAGTATGTCTCCTCCATACCGGAACCTTTTGAGAACCTGTGGGGCATCCTTAAGCGGAAGGAAGGAAGGAAGGTGGAGGAGCATAAGGTGTCTAACATCCACCAACTCTACCAGTGATGTCATCATGCAGGAGTGGAAGACGATTCCAGCAACAACCTGTGCAACTGTTGTAAATTCAATGCCCAAGAGGATTAAAGCAGTGGTAGATAACAATGGTGCTCACACTAAATATTCACAATTTGGACATGCTCACTGTGAGGTGGAGACACTTGTGTTTGAATTCATGTTTTCCCTCAATGAACCGCAGCTCCCCATTGCCAGCAGCTCTTGTGCAGCCCCATGACTTGGGTTCCCAGCTACTGAGACAATAATGCCAGTGTGTTGACTCATTTTCAGTGCATAGTAAATCTATACTGCGATAAACCTGTAAACTGACAATTCGAAAGTACATCCTAGTTTACTTTCTACAGTATCGCTTGCTGAAATGTGGGGACGTTAGAAAATATCTAAATATGTGAAATAAATATATCTCTTTGCAGTGCACCACAATCAAGTCTTGACAAATAAAGATAATCTGTTTTCTCCCTCATTTTCTCCTCCTCTTGGCTCTTTTCTCTGTCCGCCTTCTCCATCCAACTGGGCTGGTGGATCAATAGTGCCGCAATCATTTGTATCCCTTTCCCACAGCCTTGTTCATATGTCAAAGGCTCCTGTCTGAAACATGACTACCTAGTGGATTCAGCCCTCCCACTCACCCGCCACCAATTAACTTAGCGAGTGAATGCTGCCGGGCTAATTGGTGTTGTTGCAAACACGAGCGCGAGGAGCGTGATGTCAGCTAATTCACTGGCCGTGCTTCCTGGAGCCGTGCCGAGGTGATGTTTGTTTGTCTGACAGCAGGATGCCAAGGATCAGGCTTCATTTCCAACAGGCCCAAAGAAAAAGCCATTATATTTGAGCTTTTATGGAAATGCGAGACTGTTGTGCTGCATACAAGCTCTCTCACCGCTAATGAGCCTGTTGATATTTCCAGTAGGCTGCAGGCAGCCAGACAACATTTTATTTATTTATTTGTTTTTATTTTTGCACCCTTGTTGCTTTTGCTGTGCCACACCTGTGTTTATTCAGCAGCCTGGGGGGGTAAAATTCCTTCAGGTGCAACTCTGTCAACACCTGCCATCTTGGTGCCACTCTTGGCAGCAAACAAGCAAGTGTGTGTGTGTATGTGAGAGAGAGAGCGGAGCGGAACAGGAAGGGCTATTGATTGTGAGGCAGATGTTGATCCGGCCTGCAATCATGTTTGAATCAGACATGATGATTCCTGGCCGCTGTCACGATTTCCTTCCCTTCCACCCTCCCTTCCTCCTTCCTAGACACTAAAAGCTGCATATATATATATGGATCCAAATGAGGCCGAGCACATCATCTCTTTATGATTTATTAATATTTATGCCTCTGCCAGCCAAGATAATGATAACTCTGAATTGACTTTTTTGCAATTAGTAAAGTACAGCTGCCACACTTGGAGGGGGGTGGTATGGGGGGTTGGATAGTGGGGCGGTGGAGAGGAAGATAAGGGGGACGTTTAATGCTTCATTCAAATGTTGCATCACGAGCTAAAGGCCAGGCTGAATCAATCTCCACTGAAGCACCATTAGAAGCGTCCTGCCATCCATGATGTAAATATGTGTTATGTGCATACACATACACATACACAAATACACACGCACACCCACACACACACAAGTCTGCGAAATAATATTGTTATCAAGAGGCAGCAACCTCATGGTTGGCTTGAGCTAAATGGATTTCTCTTAATCACTCATCCAAGGGATTTACTCCAGAGGTTCCTTGAATATTCCAGGTTTGTTTGTGCGCAGTGGAGCTCAACAAATTGAGAAGGGAGGGAACAGAATAAATGAAAGTGATGTAAATAATCGTGATGTCAAATGGCCCGTGCTCAGAAGCATTACAGGACGCAGTGTCAATGTTGGGAAAATTACTTTCAAAAGTAAATACCGTAATTTCCACTGTATAAGCCGCTGTTGAACTGCAGTTTACGGTGAGCAAGAACAAGCAAAATGTATACTAAAATCAAATGTAAAACATTGTTGGATTTGGATTATTCATTTGCAAAGCCTGTTAAAAAGGGAAAGTAACATATAAAAGAGGGGACGTGTCGGAATGTGTGCAGTGATCACGTTGTTGACACATACCTGTATCCGCCGGGATGCACTATGATGACTCAAATGCGGACGATGGTATCCCTGCTCCCATTGAACAGGGGTTCCTATGACGTCCAGAGCAATAACTCCAGCAGGAATAGTGTGTAATATCCAGCCCCCCCAAGTGACCCTACGTAAAACTTATGCAATGTACGTCATATCCGTTCACGTATACTATTCATCAATAAATAGAAATACAGATACAATAAAACATATAAAACAAAACATTGTTCTCTTGGAGATGAATGAAGTATCTATCTATCCATCCAACACTGACTGCCAAAAAATATGTGACTGGATGTAGATGCGTTGTTGTTCTTCTTCTTTTTGTTTATGGCGGGTCGCAACCAACGTTTAGTTGCATGCCATCACCTACTCTACTGGTGAATCCTCACAGCGTGGAGCAGAAAACACATATCATCAACATGTTCCGAAAGGCTGGACTACTGCCAGATGAAGAGGAGGACGCCGAAAGAGAGAGATAGAGACAGACAACGTGTGTGACGAAGGAATTATGATGCTGGTCAATTCTGACACAAAAGAGGAAGACTTTTGTGGTTTTTGTTCCCAAGAGGACGGCGATGAATGACTTTTCTGGTAGGCTACTGTCTTCTATGTTACATGCACGATTCGGTACTGTTTAACTAGCGTGTACTGTTCTGCACTGTTTAAATAGCCGTGTTGCACCACTGTTTGGCACGAACTGTTTGGAAATAAAGCATATATTTTATTTAAAAATCTTTCTGTGCAACTGTCATGTGCTGTCGAGGGAAAGGCTTCTTGAGACGTCATCTGTACTTCTGTGAAGAAGGTGTCGGACGTTTCGCTCCTCATCCGAAGAGCTTCGTCAGCGAACTAATAAGTGCTGGTAGCCTAGGCCTTAAATACAGTAAGAGTGGGCGGAATTGGTGTGCCAACACCCTCCTCCTATTGGTTCCTTACACTAAGCCTGGGCGGAGTTGTGGTCTAATCCTCTCCTGCTATAGGGAAGTGTCACTCCCTGAGTTGGGTATGAACGACTCTGATACTGGCTCGTTAGCATCTATTGTTCTGGCTTGGCCCTGGCTTCACCTCATTTGCAAGACTAAGAGCTGTGGGTTTTGGTCTCAGTAACCTGCTGAACACAGGGTCCAAATTAAACCTCAAACCACCATTCCGATTCAATGATGGCTTCTGTTGTTTGACAAAAATAGCTTCCTTTACTCCTCTTTCAAACCATCTGTTTTCTTTGGCCAAAATCTTTACATCGCTGTCCTGAAAAGAGTGATTGGTTGCTTTAAGGTGTAGATGTACTGCTGATTGAGGCCCACTCGAATTGTCCCTGCGATGTTGATAAAGCCTTTTTTGGAGCATTTGCTTAGTTTCCCCAATGTAGTGCTCTTTGCATTCCTCCTCTTTACAGTGAATGGAATAGACCACATTGCTCTGTTTTTGGTTTGGAGCCTTGTCTTTAGGATGCACTAATTTTTGTCTCAGGGTATTTACTGGTTTAAAATAGGTTGGAATTTTGTGTTGCCATAAGATCCTCTGGAGTTTTTCGGAGACCCCCGCTACATAAGGGACTACAACTCCTCTCCTTTTTGCTTCTGTGGGTTTTTGGGTTTCTTTCCCTACTCTCTTCTTTTGACATTTGTTAAAAGCCCACCGTGGGTACCCACAGGTAGAGAGTGCTCTCTGGACATGTTGTGTCTCTTTTTTCCTTCCCTCAGCACTAGTTGGTATTTGTTCCGCTCTATATATATATATATATATATGGTATATACGGTAGGTGAGAGGAAAGCATTAGCGGCTCTGCAGAAAGATGAGAGCATCACCATCTTACCAGCTGATAAGGGCAGATGCACAGTGGTTCTCAACACATTGGACTATGAAGAAAAAATAACAAGTCTAATTAGTGATGCCAACACATATGAGCAACTTAAAAGGGACCCATCCAGTAGGTATAAGAAAGAAATCATAGACTGTCTCCAAAAGTTAGAGAAGGAAGAACTAATTGACAGACAGATGTATCATAGGTTATACCCTGGGGAGGCTACACCATGTATCTATGGCCTTCCAAAAATTCACAAGGAAGAGTTTCCCCTCAGACCCATTGTCTGTAGCATTGACTCTACCACGTACAATGTAGCTAAATATGTAAAAACAGTCTTATCCCCATTGGTAGGCAACACTGATCATCATATAGAGAACACAAAAGGGTTTGTGGAGAGTATCAAAGACCTCAGATTGGAGCCAGAGGAAACTTTGGTGTCTTATGATGTGACTTCACTTTTCACAATGTCCCCACCTCAGCAGCAGTTTCGGTGGTGAGGAAGAGACTGCTCGAGGACTCAACTCTGCATCGGAGAACAAAACTTAGTGCTGACCACATCTGCCAATTATTGGAAATTTGCCTTAACACTACATATTTTCAGTTTAGAGGGAAATTTTACAGACAAATTCATGGTTGTGCTATGGGCTCACCAGTCTCACCCATAGTGGCGAATCTGTACATGGAAGAGATGGAGAAACAGGCTCTCACTTCCTTCTCAGGGACAAAACCTAGGCACTGGTTTAGATACGTGGATGACACCTTTGTCATAATCAAAAAACAGGAAATTCAATCTTTCACAGATCATATCAATGCGGTGGACACCAATATCAAATTTACTCGCGAGGACGCTAAAGAGAACCAACTAGCCTTCTTCGACTGCAAGGTAATTATAGGAGAGGACAGACAGCTACTTACAGAGGTCTTTAGAAAGGCCACACACACTGACCATACTGACCAATATATTTGACTTGTATATGGCCAAAACCGTATTTGTATAGTATTTGTTATATAATATTTGGATAATGGGGAATAACTATTATAAATTATGGATGAAACCACTTTAAAAAAAACAGTGTAGACATTTTTTTATTTTAAAACTGTCAAAAAAAGGACATTAATTAGCAATTATTTGTTAATGACTTATTGCTGACATGAATGATACATTTGGAGTTGACTGTACAATGAATGAGGACAATGTATTGGCCTCCATGATACTTTAGTGGGTTGTTTTTTTTCTTTAACTATAATTAACTGCTTAGCATATGTTGGCTTACATTAGATTGGTTTTAGTGTCTTTCATATAACAAAAAGGTGAACAATATCAAAGTGCATCCTGTATCCTTCTATGTTTCATTATACGGTCCGCAGTTTAAAAAGTTTAGCTACCCTCGCCTTACAGTATGTACTGGTTTGTTTGTGCAAGCAAACTTGTCTTTCTGGGGGGCATTCCAGGTGGGAGGTTCAACGATCTCTAAGTCGTTCCTGAACTCTGATTTGACTTACTCTGAGTTTTCAATTCCAGAACAGCTGATCTGAGTTAGCGCAATCAATTCTTCACATTCCCCCTGAGTTAAGCGTGCGCTAACTGTGCATGACCACAATAAAAAGCAATCGCCAATGCAGCCCTGAGGCTAGGATTCACCATGGCAACTGCAGATAGAAAAGGGTCATCTTTCTTTAACCCACTGGAACTGAAAGTCTTAGCGTGAGTATGAAAACATTTTTAGAAAGAAAAGTAGTTGCGCAAAAATATTACAGAAACTCAAGTGGGAGTGAGCAGGGACTGCTGCCTGAGTCAACACAAAAGTTAGAATGCAGACGTTTGTTGATTTTACATTTAATCACATTTTCTTATTAGGTGAAAAGGTGGTGGAATGAAATCTCGTTTTAATTTAGGTGCAATTCCATGGGTGAAAAACGCACATGGAGGCAGCTGAAAATTAAACCTAAAATTCCTGATAATTGTGAGGGAGCTGCCAACCCCCCCTCACTGATCAGGTGTATGCCCCGCCTACACACTCTCACTTTTCTATTTGTGTACAATGTACCTAGTTTCTTATGGCATTTTGGTTAGTCCTTCATTTATATTATATTTATTTGCCAATTAATCTTTGTTAACTGCTGATGATTGGATCCTTAATTAGTAGTTTTTCACATAGAAGTTATTGGTTCTTTCTAATGTCTCATCAGTATCTCCTTTCTTTGAGGTGATTGGTTGGGGCACAAGCATGGAAGCTCCGCCCATGTGAGTGCAGGCCAGGTGCATGTCATCACCCTCATTGGACTCTCCCAAGTTTCACCTGGAGGAGGGGAGGGTTAACGATCCAGTTGTTTTTGTAAATATAGTTACATACTGTATAATATAGAGGTTAACGTATACTTAAATTAAAACCGAAATGAACTCGCATTAAAATGCATTTATAACATAAAGGAAGGATTTGGAAAATGTAAATATGACTTGTGTAGCAACTACCTCACCCTCCAATTAAGCAGTTATGGTTGGGCTCTCACTATATACAGGGGTCTGGTTGAATTGGTGTGTGTGTGCGCTGGGGGGGCGGGAAAGGGAGAAAATGCTGTCGGACTGTCTTGTGGTCCCTGGAATAAATATGATGAGCTCGCAACCTCAGCTTATGGTGTATGCTTCCGATGCTACGGCTATCCTGGGCTAGTAAGAGGCCATTTTTACAACTGGAAATCTTACGATAATATATCTTATTTGTTTTAATTATATTGGACATGTAAAGCAAATGGCCGCACGGTGGCCTAGTGGTTAGCATGTTGGCCACACAAGAGATTTAGAATCTCTGTTGGGCGTCTGTGTGGAGTTTGCATGTTCTCCCCGTACGTGCGTGGGTTTCCTCCCACGTTTCAAAAACATGCATGTTAGGTTAATTGGAGACTCTAAATTGCCCATAGGTATGAATGTGAGTGTGAATGGTTGTTTGTCTATATGTGCCCTGCCATTGGCTGGCCACCAGTCCAGGGTGTACCCCGCCTCTCACCCGAAGTCAGCTGGGATAGGCTCCAGTATACCCGCGACCTTAATGAGGATAAGCGGCATAGAAAATGGATGTATGGATGTAAAGTAAATGCAAAGTAAATATTGTGAATTCCATATATATACGCTGTATAAAAAATATTTCTTACCAGGTCGTTGTATGTTAGACCAATTTGCTGGTCTAAAATCTGACATACAGTATAAAAGACATACAGTATGTGCAGTTATGGCCATAATTGTAAGAAATAAATGTATTGCAAGGATGTCATGCTCCTTTAATTTGTGTTTGAACTCAACTGGGGCAAGTAACAGGTGTTGGAATTTTAGAAATGACACTTGATGGGGAAAAGGTGACTCAACCTTTGTGTTGTGTGTCTGTTTGTACTACACGGAGCATGGGGAAAAGAAATAAGAGCAAAGAATTGACCGAGGATTTGAAAACCAACATTGTGGGAAAAACATGGACAATGTCAAGGCTCCAAGGCCATCTCCAGAGATCTGAATGTCTCCTGTGCACAACATCATCAAGAAGTTTGCAGCCCATGGCACCCCTCCCTGGACGTGGGTGCAAGAGAAAAAGTGGTCAAACGTTGAAACAAAGGACTGTTGGAATGGTGGAAAAATAATCTCAATCCACTTCCAAACAAATTCAAGCTCACCTGCAGACACAGTACAACAATGTCAGCTTGCACTGTCTGTCGCCTTTGATGAAAAGGGAGGCTATGGTAGGAGACCCAGTAGTGCCGGAGAGTTCTGATGTGGCCAGCAATGAGTCCACGTCTAAATCTCATAGAATACCTGTGGAGAGATCTCAAAAGAGCACTTGGGAAGAAGAGGCACCCTTCAAATCTGAGAGACCTGCAGCAGTAGGGAAAGGAAGAGTGGGCCAAAATGCCAGCAGAGAGGTGTGAGAAAATTGTTGATGATTACGAGAAGCAATGGATTATTTTTTTTTTCCAATAGGTGTGCTACCAAATATTAAGTTGAGGTTGCCAATAATTTTGTCCTGTCCATTTTTGGAGTTTTGTCTGGAATGATCAGATTTGGCTTTTTTGTGCTGTTCCAATGCAAACAAAAGAAATAAACATGTGAATACCAAAGCATTTGTAGTTGCTACAATTTTCTGCAGGGTTTCCCCGAGGGTTTTCTGAAGCTGTGGTGGTGGGCTGCATGGGACTTCGCCTGCTGTGTCGTGCCGCTGCTATGTCAGCAATTTTTTTTTATTTTTTTATTACAAATAAAAATGTTTATGACTTATTTATTTAACATTTTTAACAACCAGCAGAACACGAATGGAAAACATTGCAAAACTGTTAATTTCATGGCAAAGTTGCTGGGAGCACTTAAAGTGAGGGTCTAAGATGTTGTGTTACCTGACCTACTTAGTCCAATAGCACTATGTGACCAGCGCCAAAGTACGACATTTTGTACTATTTGACACAAACCTACATTTAACATACAGGACAAATGAATTGTTCAGTAATCTATTTTTTAATTCAAAACAACGCAATTAACACAATAAAATAGCAATTTCAATATTTATTGTGATATGATATTTACATTCTATATTTATATTAGTTATAGAACTCTGTCCTGGATAAAGAGAGTCCACGGTTATGATAGCAGAGGTGTATCCAACTTGCAGCAGTATTAAATCCACTTTGACAAAAAGAAAGTGAAGTCAGCTATTTTATGTGACTGCCAACATTTAATTGTACTTTATTTACAAAATACATCCCCACTCATTTGTGCTCATTTGTCATTAAATGCAGAGCACTTATAAAAATACTAAGAGGTGAAGCAAATATTCATTGGTGAACTACTCAACACTAGCTGGTGAGCTATAGCGCCGTAGCGACAGTAGTGTGTGCACGCTAGCGTCACTGTCTAAAGCTTAGACACACACCGTAGACAACTTAGACACACATCTAGTGTTTTGAAGACAAGCCGTAAGTATTATAATGATAACGACAGCAAAATTGTTGAGTGACACTTAAAAAACTTTGTCACGGGACAAAAACGAGCTAGCTGGCTGCCGCTGAGAGCTGTGGCCGAGACGCCGTGAGAGGCAAACGAAGATGCCGCAACGTATGAGATTGAAACGTCAGCGATCACACACGCTGGCTTTGCCTGTGATGAACTGTCGTCAAAAATAAAGCGCAGTCAAACATTTTTATATTTTCATTTGTAAATTGTAAGCTAATTTTAGTCACTGTGTGTAAATTATAAGCTATATATTTACTTCTAGAGCATATAAAGTGTTGCTTGGTGCCCCTGTCTCCCTTTTGTTCGTATCCTATCCAAATCACATGTTCCTGGCTGGAGGCGGAGCTGCTGACCACACCTGAGCTTGATTGGCTACGCCCACTACTTAGGCTGACTGCTGACAGCTGGGCTTCCTCTCGGCTCCATGCTTCACCTGTGTTGCTACCCCTAGACCTGTGTAGTTTCAGTTTGTCATGAGCGTTCAGCAGCACCTTACAATATATTACTTAACATTGTTTTCCAGTTTAAAAATAATCATTTTTAAGGTGTGGCAGCTTTTATTTTGTAGAGGCGGGCCGCCACGATCAGTTACATGTAGCGGAAACCCTGTTCTGGGAGACGGGGTGCAGGGGTGCCATTGTTTTCGCCCATGACTGTACTTACAGTACATATGCTAAATAATGTGCCATTTCAGTTCTTGTTGGCAGATTATTTTTCTGCTGGTTATTATGTAACCTGCGCTCTGCCATACAAGACAGAAATGTATGCCATTACACCACAAGAGACAGCGTGAGTGATCGTCTGCCATTTATCTAAAGGCAAGGGAATGAGTTGGCCCTAAAATTTTGACCTGTCATTTATTAATTCATTGACATTTTATAAACTAACTTAAATGTTCTCGGCAATACGCGACAAACCCTTTGGCCCCCTAATATCAAGCTATGGACTCAAAAATGTCTCCCAATGTAAGACTGAGATACAGTATGTTGCAAGCAGGTTAGCTTCACAGAGCAAGTTGCCATGGTAACTGACTCCAAGTTTGAATGACTTCTCTTTCTGGAATGGAAAACCCAGAGTTTCCCTGATCTTAGGGGTTACATACTCTTGAGTTTTCACTGAACTTGCTTTGTGGAATCCCCCGCTGAACAGTTGCACACAAAATTGGGCAACTTTGTCCAAACATGTCCCCCTACTGTGTTGCCTGTGCTGCTATTTTAAAGCCTAATGTTAAACCCCTGAAATCAGACTTCAAATTTGTCACGCAGCTCAACGCGCTCTGCAAAACACCCACTGTGATTTTAGGGTGTGAGCACAAGGTGTCGACTAAGCAACACGTCTTTGCATGGGCATGCGGGCGACTACTTATCCATAAATTATGGACCATTTGTCAAAAGAGTATAAAACTTTGAGGATCCATTCGTCCGTCATTTATCGTGGTTAATTAGTCCCAAACCCAACCGCGATAAGTGCACTTCCCCGAAGATTAATAAAAGGAATATTTTCGCAGTTGGAGCATAGGAAACCTGTTTATGACCTTTCTACCATTATTAGAGCCCTGTAGATATGAAATGACACCCCATAGTCACCTTTACACTTGTATTACCCAATATAGTAGACATAATAATAGAAAATATGCCATCTTTGACATAAATAAGATACTCACACGTACGCATTGAAAGCGTATTTCCTGTGGTGGCTATTGTCTTATCAGTGTCCCATTACTGACACCTAGAGACCAGTGTAGAATACTTAAGTAGAGACTGACTATGCACCTCAATCGCTTTATTAACAAGCAGAGAAGACGTGTGGTGAACATTCTCACAGGAGCTGCTGTCAGCCACTCTCTACACTGCATCACATGTATGCTAGCATGTCTACCAAAGGATTTTGACCACCACCCATTTGGAGCAATTCAACAAAATCTGATGCTGACTTTGACAGCGCTAATAAGGCGCCAGAGCGTTGTGATGTCCACTCCGCTCCTATAAATACCTGAGCGAAGACGTCCAATCAGACAGCAGGGGAGACGGCCGCTGTTAGCGCACGTTGTAAGGCTAAGCTTGCAAAAGCTGAGTCAACAGCTCAAACTAGCTGACATTTGTCAAACCTGACCATTCAGCCACCGGGGTCATTTTCTAGTTAAGATTCAAAATTAGGGAATTCAACATAACTTTTGAAGAGAAGCCTCGTTGCTTCTATTCAGGAAACCTTTTGAGGACAAGCCAAACAAATGAGTCGGGATACTTTTCATTCCGGTGGATGTGACACTGATGTACGAGCATCCCATTGAGAAGAGAAGCCACTCCGCTCCATCGATGGCAAAATGCAAAACTGCAAATCGAAACCAAAAGCGCGGGCTGAGCGCTGACCCGACGCTACGAAAGTGCATGCTCAGGCAGGAGGAGGAGGCATGTCGGGAAAAGGAAGGGTGACGTGGACTCTCATTTGCTAATTGAAGAGATAATGTAAATCATCATGGGAGTCGCTGGAATAAATAGAGCTTTAAAAATCAATGAGCTGCTCGGGGTTTGAATCCTGCAGGAGTGAATCAGCATCTCCGGTGCTGCTCGGGAAGAAAGAAAGTGGTGACGGAGCTAAAGGTAAATTGTGGGCTGAAGCTGCTAGGTGTGGTAAAACTATACACCATATGCATCGAGAAGTAAATAGGTCGCTTTTTCTTATTCCTACTCTTGCTGACTATTGTCCTGATAAGTAATATCAAAGCAAGCCTTTTCTAACATTCCACACTACTAAACAAATAATAAAAGTATGAATGATTCTTATTGATATCAGCCGATATTCAAGGCTGCAATATTGGCATCTTATCGGACGTTGGACAGCCCTTAAAGCTGCTATTCATGACATATGCTGGTCTCGGAATCTTCACTTTTTTTTCCCATATTTTCCTCGTTTAAAGGCTTGTGGTTTCAATTGTCTTGGGTGTCTGTTAACTTTTAGCTGACGTTCTCCTTTTACGCGGACGTGTTCATTGATATTGAGCAGCTATCATAGCAACACAGACACAACCCAGGAACCCGCAGCAGTTTAATACCAATTCTGTCTCTTCATAAAATCCCAGCAAATTCATTGTTTTGACAAAGATGAGCAATAGGAAAATAAAACTTATCAAAAATGTCCAAATTCCTCGAAATGCGGGAAACAAAATGTGCACATACAGCTTTATATCAGCTTTATACACTTTAATTTAAGCATTTCCTTTCTAGTCCAACCACCTCACAATTCAATTTGTAGTCCTTAAACTACACACATGACTTTACCTCTGACTTCACTCAGTCATTTGTCAATAAACTCTGCATTAATCTTCTTTTTTTAGTATGAACCAGCATATTGGGGGAAATTCACGGGTCTGGAACCTATTAACCGCGATGAACGAGGGATGCCTGTACAGGTGGATGTCATTTAAGAGCCTGGGATTCAAAATTTTGTCTCCTTCAGAAGGACCGAGGCGAGGTCCAAATAATAAATCATTCTTGCCGTGTTTTTATTAAGCGCACAAAACAAAAAAGCTGAATAGCTTAATGCTGTTTTATGCTTCTGCATAGTCCGTGTCGAAGTCCCGCGTCAGGATTGAGGGCATGTCGTGCAATTCTCTGCCAAAATGCGACTCAGCAACCATGACACTTGTCGACTATTTACGTAGCTTGTTAGCTTCCTTCGTTGCTAGTGAACAATGGCAATTAAAGAGAGAATGGGGTTGTTATTGGAGCTGGAACTGATCAGTGTGTTACAACAGTCACTTTTATTGCGAATTGGAGGCGTAAGTGCTCCGAACGGGTCGAATACACACAAAAAACAAGAGTTTAGAGAGAGAGAAAGAGTAGCAGTAGGAGCTAGCGAGAATGTGCTGGCATTGCAGTCACCTTGGTGCACCCCAGCGTCCTCCAGGTACAATTCCACTCTAACAACACAAGTATGGGCAGCTGGGGATGGATTTAATAAAAAAACACAGCCTTTTCTATGTGATTTGACCTTGCTTGCACACATACTAGGTTTAAAAAATGGCCAGATCTTTCAATTTGATAACTTTTTCAACATGCACACTTTCCACACACTCACTATCAGCGAGCTCTTTTGCTGCATCACTTTTGCACTCATGCAAGATTGCAACATTTTACAGAATAATCACAATATTTGATCCGGTACTAACACTATGACTGTGCTTTTTGAACTGTTGTCTTGCTGTGCTACATGATACACAGTAGTGTATACTCTTTCTAGGTGTGCAGCAATACATGTATCTTTGTCAAATTCAATTTGATACCACTAGGAAACGGATGATACTGTAACCCAAGTCACAAATGCCACATGACATCAGTCAGCTGACATCACTGCATCACTACTAGACAGCTATTATTTTATGTTGAATTGAACATTTGCGATAATTGTTTTCATTTATTTTAAAATTGTAATGTTTAATAGCAAATTGGATGTGTATGCGAGCTGTGGAAACGATGAATGCTACATAGTTTGACTGAAACACTCCTGAATCTGTGACAACAATTATTGATGAATTATGTGTAATTATTAGAGATCTCATGTGAGAGCTGTATCGTGAGAACAGGGCAGCCAGAAGCCAATGAGACTGTGAATTATGGCATGGCTACTATGAATGATAATACAGTAACATGGAAGTGACAGTTAACTTTAAACACCGCAACCTAACCTACTTTGATGTTCCCAGCGTCAGCGAGTGATGTGTGGCTGTTTTTTCCATCGGCGTTAAACAGCTGCTTGCTGCTTGCTAGTGTCCAAGCAGAAGCTGTAGTAATTCTACATTTGATCAACTTTACTTAAAGATTTGTCAGATCAACACACGTAGATGTTCAGACTCGTCTGCTCCTTTAACCACCGAGCGTTCATTGCATTTGGCTAAGTACCAACTTTCAAGCACCCGCGATCGCCGGTTCCGTTTCGTAACACACCTCATACATAGAAGACATCCGTGTTGACAATTTAGGGACATGGTCGCTATATTAAGCCAGTAAGGGTGCATGTTCACAGTAAGTGTTTATTGCGTCCACCGAATTATTTTAACAAGGTGCTATTTTTATTTTGTATGGTTTTAACTTCAAAGTATGCACAGTAGAAAAAGAGGCAGGTATAGCTGCACCAGATACATTTAATTGAAAAACTGTACTTTTGTCGATTGATCCCTAGGTATCCCTACTATTAAACAGATCTCATTTGCGGCTTTTTCCGCCACAGAAAAAGGCTAAAACACTCAAACAAATAAACGTGGTAGGTGTGCAACAGATGTAACAAAACCGAAAAACAGTCACTTTCGGTAAGTGGGCATATCACACATCACAAAAGTGCACATAAAATAGGAACAACACGGTATGATAACAAAAATATCACAGTCTGACAGTTTCAATATATTATAAATACAGCTCTTATTTTGAAACATCTTTTGTGAAAAGTGTCCAAAACCATTTTTAAACCATATCGCACTGTGAAAGTGGAACATTTGTATTTCAAATCAATAACAAAAAATAACCAAATTCTTTCAGAATAAATAATAAATAAATCAAATCAGTCTACAGCGCTGCCATGCCGGCGCCACTCTACGCTCATGAGGCAGCTAACAACGCCTGTGCCATCCGTGCCCGACGTATGCCAACACAGCACACGCCTGTGCTTTCAACTAATCGAAGCCCGGTTTCGAGTGCGAGGACGTGACAAAGTATTTCCACTTGAGGGGCCCCCACTTTCTCTTATATCAAAGAAACAGTATGACGCAAAATTGTGGTGGTTTTGAAATTGTGACTTTTCCATACGGCGGTGTACCTTGAAACCAGTAACCGGTCGTAAGGAGGGGTGTCGAGATCTCGCAAGATCAAAACGTGACTTCTCGTTCAGAAAAAAACAGTCTTGCGATAATAAATAATCAATCCCATGATTTTATATTCTTACTGCGTCTTTTCCAGCAGTGACTTTGTGTGGCGACAATGAACCTAAGGTTATTTATAGCATCACCTGTTGCTTTGGCTTCCACTTGACCACCTTTGAATGCATTTTTATTTGGACACAATTCTCTTTAAAGGGCCACAAGACACCATGGAGACTTTTATGGCCTTGTAGCGAGGAAAAAAAAATGTTGAGTCAGCTTAAAAATCTAAACAAACACACTGATGAAGAAACAACAGCTCGCCATAAATAATCTATGTTAATAGGTCTCCTCCAGAGGTGCCTGCTGAGTGTTTAATGGCACTCGCAAACAACGCAAGCGTCCTCTGTGTTGTTAAAGACAACAAGCTGCGGCGAGACAAAATCCCCAGGCCGTCTCACATAAATGCAAGTAGGCAAGGCCCTCGCCGCATAAATTCATACAAATCGCACACCCAGAAGAGAGAGGGATTTCCCCGACACACAATTACTGGCATACACACATTTGGAGACACACGTGAAGTCACATGACACAAAACTGACCACAGCATGCACGCGTCTGAGTAGATTTATTAACACTAGTGGACAGGAGGGATGAATCCTGCCTTGCTAAAGGGCCTAATGACCTCATTTGTGGCCAGCAGCCGACATGACCGAGCCACACACACACACACACACACACACACACACACACACACGCACACACACACATGTACACACTGCCAGGGGGCTCCTGTTGTCCTCTAACGGCGCCTGCCATTGCCCTCTCATTAGTGGCACCTTCCTAATGGACGTGTGTGCGTGCTTGTGAGCCAACTAGATGGAGCATTAAAAGCAAAAGGCATATGTGTTGTGACATGTTTTACACCAGCAATGCACAAGAAGAAACATTCTCCTTTTTTCATTGAAGCTCTTTCGTCCCTTTTTCTTCAAGTTGGTGCTGCATTTATGTCAACGCTGGAGATACCACAGACTTCTCCTGCGTGTGTGTTTTCTTCGTACAACACATTTAATAGCCTGGACATGATGTCTACAGTATGTACAGTGGGAAATAAGTATTTCATCCCCTTCTGATTTTGTAAGTTTACCCTACAAAGATGTGAATTTTTATGGTAGGCTTATTGACAGAGACACAATGTAATAATAAATAAAAGAAGTACAGTAGTACCTCGCATAACGTAAACCTCCTTTTACGTAAATTCCACAGAATGTAAAGAATTTATGTAAAGTTTTTGCTTCGTGTTACGTAAGAAATTCCATATAACGTAAAGCATCTTTTTTTTTTTTCAATCAACTTTATGAATGGGCCGCACGGTGGTCTAGTGGTTAGCACGTTGGCCAACACAGGAACAGCCTGGAGATCGGGAAGACCAGGGTTCGATTCTCCCTTGGGCATTTCTGTGTGGAGTTTGCATGTTCTCCCCGTGTGCGCGTGGGTTTTCTCCGGGTACTCCGGCTTATTGGCGACTCTAAAAATTGTCCGTAGGTATGAATGTGAGTGTGAATGGTTGTTACTATATACTAATACTATATGTGCCCTGCCATTGGCTGGCGACCAGTCCAGTGTGTACCCCGCCTGTCGCCCAAAGTCAGCTGGGATAGGCTCCAGCATGCCCCCGTGACCCTAAAGAGGAAGAAGCGGTATAGAAAATGGATGGATGGATGGAACTTTATTAATGCCTTACAAATTACACTAAGAGTGCATCAAACCACGGGCATTGAAAAATAACAGTTGAACAACAAAAACACATAAATCACACAGAAGTCGAGATTAAAGAAATAAAAACGTAACAGAAAAGTGATAAATAAATAAATAAAAATAAAGATAATAATAATCATAATGAAAGTAAGATACACCAGGGGACATGAGCAATGAAAATGAAATTGAATTAAGGATATTGAAGTGGGAGCACAGATTTATAGTCTTGATAGCTTTCTTGTTATTAGCAGAGATTATTGATTTGAGCTTCAGTTCTTTCATGAAAACATGAAAAAGGGGTTTCACTTTGGCAAATTTAAAGTCGGTGCAAGTTTTTTTGTTGTTTTTTTTTAAAGTCGGTGCAAGTTCAGACTAACAGAGTACTGTACACTTGGTGACGCCTTTCATTTTTATTTATTTACAGTAATCTTATTGATTACCTTATTTTACATTGGAATGTTACTCTACTACACATGTGTCAAACTCGTGCCCTGGAGGGCCGAGACGCTGCAGGTTTTCTCTCCAACCAGTTTCTTCAGCAGGTGATTTAATTGATGAGCTCCTTCCCTCAAACTGAAGGTACTGATCATTCAAATCACCTGCTTTAGTGACTGGCTGGAAAGAAAACCTGCAGTGTCTCGGCCCTCCATGGCACGAGTTTGACACCCCTGCTCTACTATGTTTATGCTAACGTTTTCTTATATTTTCCCACCATATTTGGTGGACTTTGAATATTTTGAAGGGCCAAAGGGGTGAGTTTGGGAAGATCTTGGAACGGATTAGGCTATTTACATGTATTTTACGCTTCGTATAACATAAAAACCCTATAACATAAAGGTTCTCGGAACGGATTATTTACGTTGTAGGGGCGTCTACTGTATTGGATAGAATTTATTCCCATTGTTCATTATTGGGAACCCGTTGTTCTGTTATGTCTATTTCATACTTATTATTTACTATGACTGTCGTATGAAATACGTACGGTGACAAGAACTTGACTAGTATTTTACCACATTCTTACATGACCTTATCATTTTCCTATGTTTTTTAAACCAGCATAGAGTGCATTTGGAATACAGGAAGTGAACAAATGTATTGCAATTGATGTAAAACGGATGGGGGATAGGATTAAATAAGCTTTGCTTCTTCCTACTCCTTTTGGACATGTGGAAATGTGAATTGTAATACATGTATGTGATGAAATGAAATTGATTTGTATTTGATTGAGCATAATAAGCATATGAGCTAACCAGCAATAATTCTGACCACCACAGACTGGTCGTGTGTCAGTCAGAAATTAGTCCCGTCCTTTTAGGATTGTACTCCTAAATTCAACTTGTGAATAAAAGGCACCTGTCACAGAAACAAGTCTTATCCAGTCAAACCTCTCCAGCACCTTGGGCAAGACAAAAGAGGACTGGTAAAATCCCATTTTCTGAAGAGCTGAGGTATTCAAATCGATTTTGAACAACAAATTAATTTAGGTGCCGCTAATCTAAGAACACAACGGTGCACAATTAAATCTATCAATGGTGAAACCCTCAAGGAGTTTACATATTTCCATAAATGGTATTCTTCTTACTGATCATGACAAAATTGCAAATACTTTCAATGAATATCTCATTCAGTCTGTGCAGAAATGATCCTCTAACTTTTCTTTTAAGTCTTCTAGTCTTCTGTTAGTGTCATACTGTAGTCTCAGTTGTTTTCTTTTCCCAAAATTATACAGATTTATCTAATTAAGATAGCCTACTGCATTCGCTTAATGTTTCCCATTCCCATGACTTAAATAAGACATATTTTTTTTAAACCCATGCCACTTTTTCACCATATCATTAATCTATGTATTAATTAGGCAATCGAATTTCCTGACACAGTCGTCCCTCGGTCCCCCGCCGTAAGTGAATTTCCGAGAAGTAGGATTCAATATTTATAAACTGAATATTTTTGGAGTTAGAACATAGAAAGCCTATTTATGACCTTCTAAATAAGTTTTTTTTTTTTTTTTTACAATTATTAGAACCTTTTAGACATGAAATAACACCCCTCTAGTCACCTTCATACTTGTATTAACCTATATAGTAGACATAATAAGACAAAATAAGTCATCTTAGACATGAATAAGATAAGATAGACTCACACTTGAACATTGGCAGTGTACTTCCTGGTGGCTATTGTGTCATAAATGTAATGTTATTGACACCAGTGTAGAATACTACTCTTCTGCTGCTGTTTATGGTTAAGGGGAGACTCACGATGCACTTCAATCGCTTTATTAACACACAGCGAACACACGTAGTGTACATTCACACAGGAGCTGCTGTCGGCCACTCTCTACACTGCTAACATGCTGCTAGCACTCAGCTAACAGTCAGCTCTACCACCTGACATCACACATGTCACTTCCCAAGGCCCACTTCTCAAAGGCACGCACAAGTCACAGATACTGTACTACACTTCATATCACGTCTTTTGGATGCCTCATGTTTGTATTTTTGTTCATTTAGCCATTTTTATGCTTGAAAATGCTTAATTTAGGCCACGAATATGTACAATTTCCTTAAATATGCAGAGCCAGAAGAGCTGGAGGCCGGAGGATCCTCTGGTGGACAGAGGCAGCTGAATGAATCAGCTTTGATTGGACAAAATGCATTACAGGAAGAAATGTATATATATGTATGTACTGTATGTACCTGTATATTTATATGCATATTTATATATTTGTATATGTCATAGCTACCTTTTGAGTGTTAAGTTGCTGTGTGATGAGTTTAGCGTTCTTTGTACGATGACACTGAGTCAGACTGTTATAGTCAGTAATGACCTCCTGCGGTTTCCAATGGGTTGACAAGCTCATGATTGGCTCCTGTCAAATAAAGGGCTACCTTGTCCTCACAGACCCGTGCACGTCACAATATGCCATTTACATGTCGTCAATTATTGTAAATGTTTATGCGATAAACAAGACAAGGGACGACTGTATTTCTCTTCAGCTCGGTCCGCATCCAATCCTCCTGTCATTTCAAGCCAAAATCTTTCAGTGGTATCCAACTATAAGTAACTTGGGGTCACTTTTGACTCGCACCTCTCATATGGTGTGCCCGTACAAAAAAGCTAAATTCAAAACTGTTTGTTTATGGCAAAATCAGATCATGTACAGTATGCATCACCAACTGTCTCAAAGATATACAGTATGTGTACATGCAATAGTTCTTTCGACCCTGAACTGCCTAACAATGGACAAGAACAACGAAGGAAATACATGAACTTGTGGTAAGCGTACAAAATCCATCATAGGCTCCCTGGTTGGACTCACCATTGCACCGCTTTGTCACTGTCAGGCGCCTTGACTTTCCAAAACTATGTTCTTAGCCATGGGATTAAGCTATATTTTCATTGGGTGAACAATTCCCCATCAGCTTTGCTGGCTGCTTTGATCCCACGACCCAGCTGAAGATCTGGGCTAGATACAAACAAACTCCAACCAAGTAATAGCTGCAAGTCCAATTCAAGTCAAATTAAGGACAGAGTTCCTTTTTCTGTGAGCTCGCCAGGGCCCTGGAATCGGATACCCCTAAACATCAGAACCATATATTATCACCTGGACTCTTCTAGAAGACCATAGTCTGACATTTGGCCAACGGTTACCACTGAACCATCACTGACTGGAGACATGGTCTCATATCATTGCTTCTTTCTTTTTGTGTGCGACTGTGTGACTGTGTTGTGACGTCCTGGAATGTATGTACTGTATGTCTATTTTCCTTCTGTGCACTGCAGAGCAGGAATCTACCAAGTATTTTTACTTTAAAAAAATTGCTTAAAAAACTGAACTCAAGCATACAAGTGACAAATTGGTGGATTTAATTCATTTAAAATAAGCATAAAGGTCACAAGTAGATAATGTATCTTCTCATGTTGTTTTGATTAATGGACAGTTGTCCCTCATTTATTGCGGTTCATTTCCAGACCCGCCTGTGATAAGTGACTTTCCGTAAAGTAAGACTCAATAATAATAAATTGAATATTTTTGTAATTGGAGCATAGGCTATTACACCCCTGTCGTCACCTTTACACTAGTTTTTCCTAATATAGTGGACATGATAAGCGATAACATGACATAACTCGGAGTACCCAGAGAAAACCCACGCACGCACAAGGAAAACATGCAAATTTCACACAGGGATGCCCAACGGAGATTCGAAATCACCTGACTGTATGGCCAACATGCTAACCATTAGGCCACGACTATAATACTGTATATGGTATTTAATTGTATTTGATCTATTATTGACAAATTATTGCTATGATATACTGTATATAAATTGCACATTATGGTCACATTATGTCATTGGAGCTTTGTTGGTGATTTTTTTTAGTTTTTGTCAGAAGGCTTTATCGGCGGAATAGCTGCGTCCCATTACGTGCATTCTTAGCTGCCTCTATTTAGCTCTTTTTATGTCTTTCACACACACACACATAATGGAGACACGTGATCATGGACGATGGGCAAAATTCCAAAACAGGTACATTTTTCCTTTAAGGATGATTCTGACAAAGGTGAAGAATTACAAGGGAGGAGCACGTTACACAGTCATTAATGAAAGCATCGGTAACACATTTGGCTGGAGTGGATTGAGATCTGACAGCTCCTGCAAGGTCCCTCTGCTTAAGAAGACACATGTGATGTGGTCAGAAGAGGCCAAAATTTAGCTCTTGGGCATCAAATCGACTCAAAATACTTGAAGGAGATCTTTCCTACTGTCAAACATGGAGGTGGAAACATTCTGTTTTGGGCTGTTTCCTCCTGAAGCGTCTTACCTTTGTGCGTGCCAGGAAGGGTTATAAAGTGCTGAGTCACGGTTTGCTTTGAGATTAAATACTTATTACCCTCACGTAAATACTAATAAATCAATAAACCTACCATAAAAATTTTGGACTGTACATATCTTTGTAGGGGGGTAAACAAAATCCTCAGGAAATCAAACATTTATTTTCCCCCAAAGTAGCATTCTCTGTTATGTACAGTAGCTCTGTGATTAAAGGTGTGTTTTTTCCAACTAATAATACCACAGAACGTACTTCTGGTACTCTCAGCTTAGCCCAATTGCAGCCGAAATAATTAATATTGAATCCCATATCACAGAAATTCATGTATCTGGTCTGGAACCAGTTAACTGCTATAAATGAGGAACCATTGTATTTAAAAGAATTTTGTTGCTCTGTTCTGTTCTGTTCAGGTGAAAAAGAGCTCAGCTCTCCAGGTCTGGTATATTCCTGGACCTAAATAAATCTGTTCCAGGATGTAAATAAATCTGTTCCCTTCCCTTACAGCGCATTTAATTTAGCCCCTCACTGCAATCCTGAAGCGAAACCAGGAAGAAGATTTGCTCTCTGGGATTTTCACATGACAAGGTGTAGAGCAGTGGTCCCCAACCCCAGCTCCGCGGCCCGGTACCGGGCCGTGAGTCACTTGGTACCGGGCCGCACAGAAAGAACAAATAATTTCCATTATTTCATTTTTTTTGGATGTTTTATTTTGAAAAGTGGCCGGATTCTCTCTGTTACATCCGTCTCACATGACGCATGTTCCATTGTGCGTGTGCTAACTTTATCTCATGCCGTACAGATAGACTACTACTGTATTTTTACCATTTTTCTTTCACCTCATATTTGGTGTCAAATGCTGATACTATGTGGGAATGCATAAAGGTAAGTTTTGATGACTTATTGAGTGCTAATGTGCACATTTGTCTCAAGTTAATTCATGTTAGCGCACTGCCTTTTCCCACACACGTCAAACAGCGACGTAATCATCTCTCTGGAAACACTTGGCTTGAGCTTGAACTGGTGGATGGTGGGTCGACATTCATTTTGTGCTTTTAATTTGATGTTGTTACTTAGTTTTACGCAATACATAATAAATAAGACTCATTCCACTGGAGATTTGTGGGAACATGAGCCGGTCCGTGAGTCAAAAAAGGTTGTGGAAAGCTGCTATAGAATTTAAATACAGTGGACCTTGTGCCAAGTTGTCAGGCTAGACCAGGGGTCACCAACATGGTGCCCGCGGGCACCAGGTAGCCCCCCACGATCACATGAGGTGCCCGCAAGTCTGCTTTTCATTCAGGTTTTTGGTTAATGAAAGAATAGTAGAAAGAAATGCATTCTGAAATACAAAATGTGAGTTGTGGACACCAGCATTTTGTTAATGTTCTGGTAAAACAAGCATATTCGCTTTGTTTGGGTTTAAAATAAGCTCTGAAAATAAATGTTACAAAAATGAGTCGCTCTTGGCCATTTTCGTTTTGTAAAAGTAGCTCTCACAAGGAAAAACGTTGGTGACCCCTGGGCTAGACCATCCTACTGTATCTAGTCTTACTAGTGTTTGTCCCACCTAGTCTGTGAGCATGAATTGATGAAACCTGCAAGCTGGTCTGTGGGTCAAAAAAGGTTGGGGACCACTGGTGTAGAGAATATTGGGACGTAGCACCGCCTGGAGTAGGGGAGGTCAGTTATTTGGTTCGTACTACACAAGATCTCCATTTTAATGTCTTGGTTAAACGGTGCATGTAAGCCCGCTGTGTCTTGTTGCTATGTTAGTCTCTTCCCCCAGCTTATATGCTGCTTTGGCAAACATAGAGAGAAAGTTGTCACCCGTGTGACAGGCAAAGCTGAACCAGAAGGTGCAACCACACATTCTATTACATAACGCCCAAAAAAGCAAGGCAGCACAAAGACAGAGTGTTTGTGTGTGTGTGTGTGTGTGTGATAGAAACTAATTAGCGCAGCACTTTAAGCATCACAGGCCGCAGCCAGAGAGGACTGCCACAGACAATCCCAGTCAATTTGCCCACTCAGAGAGAGCCGAGGCATGCTCAGACATTGTGCTTTATCTCACACAGCCTCTTCCCTTGCTCCGCTCTTTGTCGTTGCAGAGAGGAAGAGGGCAGGAGTTTAAGAGTCAAATCCACAGGGACAAAAAGGCAGAGAGGGGTGATAATGGGAAGCGGGGCAGCGCTGCAAGACTTGAAAATTAGCTTTTCTTTTATTATGCAAATGACTCAAACAAGAGTGAAATAGTTTGACGTCATGATAAGATGCGTCGTCTACCACGTGCAAATTGGTGCTTTGGTTTAACGTTGTAATTAGTGGAACACGTTTATGTTGACTGGCTTGTACATTAACTTGTGACCGGCCAGAGACATACGGAGAGTCACTGTGTGCACGTTTTTTATACGCCGTAAAAGACACTAGTAATGTCACCATCGTTTTCTTTGTCTATCCCTGATTAGCGATCATGATGAAATTGACGTTACTGCGACACGTCGACATACAGTAGATAGACCAATATTTCATAGAAATGTCAACAAAAGCTGTTGACCATCTACTGTATGTCGACGTTGACTAAAGCAGGTACTTTATAGTAATTGGAACACGGTAGACGGCGACTTGATGAGTTGTTCCACATAAAGTGGAAGGACTGACTTAAATCGGTTCCACTCTACTAGACTATTGTAATAGTGTGTCCTGAATACACAAACACCAGTGTGAATATTGAGCTCCTCTGTGTGCTCCAATCTGAATAAATCATCGCACAAGGCCGCATTTGCACTTTAACACATCTCTTTTTATGGCCTCGCTTTCCCATTAGCATAGACGAACAATAACCATCTAGTAACATGACGCGACATGCATCAGGCCCGCCATGAAATCCTCATGAATATGTAGGGAGGAGCCACCTCTCCAGCATCTGCAACAGGGGTGTCCAAACGTTTTCCACAAGGGCCACATACAGAGAAATTAAAGCACACTTTCATACATTTTGTACATTAGTAATAATAAAACCAATCCAATGTTGATCAATAAAAAAAACAAGAAGAAAACATTGACATCTTAGCTTGGTGTTATAGGTGATTTAGCAAATTAGTGTAATATCTAATAATATATCTTATTAATAAAAAAAACAAGCTGCAGGCTGAAAATGGCCCTTGTGCCTTGTGGACACCCCTAATTTCAAACAATGGACTTGTTTGCATTGAAGCAACTTTGACTTGTGTTCTTACATGCACACATTGAGCAAACACACTTTTCCTGCAATTACCTAATCAGTTGTAACTATGTCATACAGCAACGGGGTGGGATGAAATAAACTCTGATGCTTCCTACTCCTTTTCGGAAATGTACAAGCAATGTACTTCAGTGTAACTTTGTGAAAGGGACTATGCAACTCGCTCCAAATTACATGTTTTGAGACCAAAAAATATAAGAACACCATCACTGACCAGCATATGTTACCAATACAGGTGGTCCTCGGTTAACGGTGTTCCGAGTTTTGTTGTTTTGTGGACGCGCTGTTACACCTGTTGTGTGTCAGAACCCAAGATGCGAGGCAGATGTCCATCCATACATTTTCTATGCCGGTTGTCCTCTCTGTCGATGCTATGCTGGAGGCTATCCCAGCTGACTTTGGGTGACAGGCAGCGTACATCCTGACCAGCCAATCGCAGGGCACATATGGACAATTATTCACACTCACATTCATACCTATGGACAATTTAGAGTCACCAGTTAACCAACATGCATGTTTTTGGAATGCGGGAGGAAGCCGGATAACGATGAGCCGGATACTTGTTTTAGACGAGTACTCATTACGGATAATGCGTTTTTGCAGAGTACGAGCATGAAATGAGTACAGCTCATCATCATCCGTAATCGTGATAAAGGAAAATCCTCATTGGGTAAATACTTACGTATTCACTCTTCACGCTTTGTGATTGGCCAGTCACACACAGCGACCGGCCCTCCCAAGACAGACTCGCTACAGCCAGAGCTCTTTCACATACTGACACTGTCTGTGACTCTCTGCTTGCTTGGCTCGACTCCAGCTCACATTTTCTATTTTGCTCTTTCGGTTTGTATGATATTTAAAGTGAGTTGGTAGACTTGTTTTGTTACGTATGTGGTGCATTGGACAAGACAGAGTTGAAAATGGCTCATGTTACTTCGGCCACTGCCGGTGTTTTTTTTTTCCCCGTTTGCTTGCTTCTAATTTGGCTGGTGACATAAAGTCAGTTGGTAAACTTTGCTTGTAGTACTTTGCTTGAGAAAACTACAGTGAATAAGGCTGACAGATTAGTTTCCTGTTTGCCATCACTGGATGTTTGCATGAATCACCAACTTCACACAGATCATTAATGTCACTTTCGGGCTGAGCTGTCGGAAGCTTGACCCCCGGTATGCATAAAGGTTCTTTAATGGTGAATAAAAGGGTAAACAAAAGGCGACAGAGAAGAAGGCTCTGCGATAACAAGTACAAAAAGTCCAGGTGAGTAAATATCTCAGGTGACAGCACGAACTTGGAAGCAAAGTACACGGGTAACAATGAACACAACAGTAATGGCAATGAACCAGCGCCGTACGTCTGATCTTTTAAGCTCCACTAATTGTAATGTTCCGCAGCTGCATGGCCACCAGGTTTGACGCGGCTGCCACTTTCTCTCCGGAGAAAGTGCAACTCGCCAAAATAAGAGCGCAGGACAGGAAGCACTTGCTCCTGTCCTGCGAAACGTGACAATTAAAACATAATTAAATAATAAAGCCTTACAGATCACTTACACACATACACAGTACACACATAGCTGAATAATAAATGTTACATAGAGCAACTTCTGATCAATTTCAGACTTTAAATAATGTACCGATTTAAGCCCCACCCATTTCTAGTTAAACCACGCCCACTACCGGTTCATGACCCGCCCATTGCGAGTACGGGTACAGAACATTTAGATGGGTGAACAGATACAGATACCGATAGTGGTGTACTTGCTCATCCCTAAGCCGGAGTACCTGGGGAAAACCCACGCATGGGGAAAATGCCCAAACGGAGAGTCGACCAAGGTCTTCCAGATCTCCTGACTGGGTGGCCGACATGCCAAACACTTGGCCACCGTGCAGCCAGCAAGGCAAATACAAGAAAATAAAAGAAAAATACAAAGTCTTTTTTAAGGTCAAAAACAGTGAAATAATTTCCAATGCAGGTGTGTATCCAAAAACCTGAGGACAGTCGTCTTTCTTTTATCATGGTTAATTGGTTCAATATTGATAAACAGAATATTAATTAGAACATAGAAACCTATTTATAACCTTCTAAATATGTTTTTTTTTACCATTATTAGAGTTCTGTAGACATTAAATAACACTCCTATAGTCACCTTTACACTTGTATTACCCAATATAGTAGACATAATAATAGAAAATATGCCATCTTAGACGTAAATAAGACTCACATGTCTTGCTTAGGGCCGCAAGGTGGCCTAGTGGTTAGCATGTTGGCCACACAGTCACAGTGAGGAGATTGGGAAGACCTTGTTTCGATTTCTGTGTGGAGTTTGCATGTTCTCCCCGTGTGTGTTTGGGTTTTCTCCGGGTACTCCAGTTTCCTCCCACATTCCCTGCCTGTCGCCCAAAGTCAGCTGGGATAGGCTCCAGCATACCCCCGCGACCCTAATGAGAAGAAGTGGTATAGAAAATGGATGGGTGGATGTCTAGCATAGACAACAAACTTCCTGGTGGCTATTGTCTCATCAATGTGACGTTACTGACATCTCGACCAGTGTAGAATACTACTTTACTATCGCTGTTTGTGGTTAAGAAGACCAGACGACAGACTAGAAGTCGCTCTCGGAGTGCTGCAGAAGGACTCCCACAACTCAGATTAAAACTGAGTACCTCCATCCGATACAATGTCCATAGGAATCTTGTTGATGCGCAGGAAAAGTAGTTCAACCATCTCCAGTGCCAAAGGACGCTTGGTAAGGGGCACATAATGAGCCATCTTGGACAAACGGTCCACGATCGTCAGGACGATAGTGTAGTCATTGGAAGAAGGCAGTCCACAGCAATGTGATACCAACGCCTTGAAGGAATGGGAAGAGGACAGACCCGCCGGGGCACCATGAGAAGGCTTGCTCTGATCACATCGTGTTGGTGTCAGCCAAGCTAGTAGGCCACCAGAATCGTTGTGACAACAACCAGGTCTGCCTCAATCCAGGGCCAATCAGCTTGGAGGAGTGAGCACAGTCAATGACCTCAGAAAGAACGGAAAAGGCCAGGAGGACATTCATCAGAAGCAGGTGCTTTCTTCAAAGCCTCCATACCCACTCCTCCACCTCCCATAATAGAACCTGGAGAGGGCATTGGATTTGCCATTAAGAGACCCAGGACGGTAAGTTAAAAACAATTTTTTAACCTAACCGAAAACACGGTCCAACGTGCCTGGCAAGAATTGAGTCTCTCAGAGCCAGGCTCGGTTGAGGAGGAATTGGTGGATCCCAAGATGCAGACACAAAGGACAACAGCTCGAGCAGATAAAATCCCTTTTAATATACAAAAAATGTAGAACAGTCCATGTAACAAAAGGCTGTGAAGGAACTAATTAGAGCACAGTGAAATAGGTCCCAAAGAAGCAAAAATAAGCCAACAAAGTGAGCCGGACAGCCAACAGGACGGTGGACTGAAATGTAATGTAATGTAGTGTGGAGATGCAAACCAAGACAATAATCAAGCGCCATCCCGCTGCAGCTGAGGTGATTAGTAAGGGAGAAGACGACGGAGTTCTTGATGTCGGACCATTCAACCACAGCCCTAGTCTTGGCAGAATCAGCTCTGATTTGCCCCTGCTCCACAATGAAATTAAAAAAGGATGGTGTGGTAGAATGAAAGAAGCCTTCACAAACAATAAATGCTGAAGGCCCAAATGCACATGCTCCCTATGTTTGTCTATGACGAAGAAAAAAATCAAAATATTATCTAAATACATAAATACAAACTGTCCCAGCATGTTATGCAATACATCAATAATACGATTCTGGAACATGGCAGGGGCGTTAGTAACACCAAATGACAGGACCAAATATGCAAAATGGCCCATGGGGGACGTTAAACGCTGTCTTCCATTCATCCTCTTCTGTAAAGCACATCAGATGATAAGCATTACATAAATCAAGTTTGGAAAAAACAGTGGCAGAAAAGAGCAGTAGCGGATATCTATTCTTACCTGTAATCTTGTTCAGGGCTCGGTAATCAATGCAAAACCATAGAAAGCCATCCTTCTTATTGACGAAGAAGAATCCGGCACTGGGGGGGAAACGAGGGTCTAATAAGACCTGCAGCAAGTGAAGGAGAAATGTAATCTTCCAGTGCCTGACTTTCAGAGAGTAAAATGTTAAACAACCAAGCTGAAGATAAAGATAGAAAGAAGGTCGGTGGAGCAATCATAAGGTCTGTGAGGAGGCAACAAGGCACGATCCTTACTAAAAACTTTTTTAAGGTCATGGTATTCGCTAGGGACAGAATTGAATTGATGTAACAATGTGGTCAGACGCAGGTGGAGCATGAGTAAGCATGGCCCTAAGACAGTTGGCATGACAAAACAGACTCCAGTCAGATATAACCGGTTTGGACCAATCAGTAGTGGGACAACGAATACTCAGTCAGGTAAGCACCAGGACCACAAGCGCCGAGTATAAAGGTATAACATCTTTTCCCGGTGGTTGCCAGATAACACAAGGGACAAAATCCAGGTCTGATGAGTCATCCTAGCTAATGGTTGACCATCAAGAGAGCGTACCAGCTTGGCGCCACTACAGGTATAACCTTATGGTTGTTAGCAAAGTCCAGATCCGTAAAACAATCGTCTGTCCCAGAATCAGCAAGATTCTTGACTTCTACCGAACCCCGCCCTCTCACATAACAGTACCTTCCAGTCAGTGTGTTTGGCAGTTATTTTATTTTTACTCTTAGTGTAACCCGTCCTGCTTTGCACTGCCCGCACCGGGGCTCGAACACAGGAACTTCACAATGGGAGATGAGAACGCTGACCACACGGCCAAAAGCTCGGACTGTCGACCGCGTGTTCAGTGCAGCTCTCAAGGCAGAGGGGGTGAGGTTTACCAAAGTACACTTGCACAGCCTCACAGGCTGGCATCCGTTACACTCGTCTTAGTCTTTTGGACAAAAATGCTTCTTGTTTTATTCACATTTTAGTCAGCTTTATATGTGATAGTTTCAGTCCAGTTTTAGTTGACAAAAAATTAAAACATTTTTGTCTTTTTTTAGCCTGTTCAGTTTTAATAAATAATAAAAAATATATATATATAATAATAATTTATGTCTACGCATTGGAAATTGGATGAGGAAGAGGGGATACAATTACACCCTCTGTATGCAAGGTACACCTCCTGTAAAGGTCTACAAGTGAATACAAAATCAAATGTAGGTATCGCATATCGTAAACAACGTAATATATACTGTACATGCGTGTGTGTATGTGTGTAAACAACCCTGTTGAAGGCATCCAGCAGCGAGGTCGGTAGCTGACTGACCTACAGTGGAGCTTCCCTTGGTTGTGGGATGATGACCTCCAGGACAAAGTGGACAGTGGATGTCCAGCCTGACCGCAGTACAAGCATCGGTGAACTTTGGAGGGTGAACACAAGACTCACGAGTTCCAACAGAAGAATACACTATGTGTGCCTCACGCACAGCCACACAACTTTCAACAGTGGACTCTGGAAAACCAATATTAAGGATAAAGATCATATTGTAACGTCTACCACACGTTGTAAGGCCAGCGCTCGATCAACAATCTTTTTATTGCAAAATCAAAGCAGACTACTGTCGGCCAAAGCACACCAAAACAGCCTCAGCAACTCAACTGTCCTCACCGCACAGAGCCATCCTGCTCCTCGCGCACCCACACCACAGTCACGACATGTCACATTCAAAAACATCACAAAACTCTAACACTACAGATAACCGCCAGGTTGGTATATTATCATAGAGTCATAGACACTTTATTATTCTTTATTAATGTTGAGATGGAAAGGTCGGAAGTGTTATTGGCTTTAATTTTTTGTATTACTTTTTATTTTCTATTCTATTTTATTACTGTATTTTATTTTATGACTAGTTCATTTAATTCTTGTATTTAGTGTTTTATTTTATGTCCTTCGGTTATTCTGTGTACAGTGTGAGTGAGTTAATTTAGCAATGATTTAGGTATATTGTAAGATTCGACTGGTATCATAATGTGGCTTACATCACGGACCAGAACTCGTACATAACCTCAGGACCACCTGCAGTGGTTTAAAAGAACATACGGTCCAAAACAAGTCAATGTGTTTCACAATTACAAATTAAACAGCATAAAAATTGCCATAAATTTTCATTCTTCACAAATAAAATAAGTGGCATTATACAGTATAGCTACATAGCATGTACTGTACATGCAGTTATAGAGACGCGACCAACAACTTGGAGGCGATGGTGATGTGGTTATGATAGGCTATACATGCGATGACAGGCTTACATTAAGAGCTAAACTTAGCTACATCGCTAGTATTAGTTGAGACAGGTGACGCTCTCCTTCACCTGCCTAACATAAAATAACATAATATAAATATTAATATTTGTCCATTGAACTGTATTGTAAATGTATTTTCTGTATGAGTCCAATCATTTTTTAAAAACATTTCTCAAGTAAAAATTGTTTCATTTACACATTTAATGAGCAGAAACCTAAGATAAGTTCAAAGTCACACAGGGGGTGGAGGGAGTATTGGCGAAGGGTCACCATGCCTGCGTACGCCACTCTGGGGTGTGGGCTAAACTCCAGAAACAGCTGAACCATCTGGGCCACTCCGGATGACGGCCGGGGCGGCATGCCCAATGGTGTTGTCGGAACCCCTCCGGGGGACGACTGGGACGGCAAGCCCAGCGACGGGTGGGACAGCATGCGTGGCGAAAGCGGTGGGACCCCTCTGGTAGCTTGGGCAACGAAGGGCTGTTAGGCAGCTGCAGGTCGTGCGCCACTGATGCTCCAGGGGGGTCTGAAGCCTCAAGCAGCGCGGCGCAGGCACCAGGCTGGACTGAAGCTTGAGGCCAAATGGTATAGGCTCTGGGAGGGTCTGAGGTCTCAAGCAGTGTGGCGTGGGCATCGTGCATGGTGTGTGAGCAGCCGCTGGAGTTGGCTAAGGCTTGCACTCGCATCGAGAGCGGCCGGGAGTGCGAGCAGTGTTGCTGAGGAACACCGTGTCAATGGGACGAGTTTGCCATCTGGGGCCACCATCAACATGTCCAACTCCTCATGTGAGTAAGGCTCACACATGCCATCCAACGCTTTCAAAAAAAGGGAGTTCCAATATTCCTGCTCTGCGGGGTCACAGTGTACTGGCTGGTTCATTCTGTCACGTTTAGGCATGGTCGTGACCCCGGCATGCAGATACAGGAGGGTTGTGCAGGTAAAAAGTTTTTAATTTATCCACAAGCAGTTGTAAGTACTCACAATAGCAGAACCAACACAAAAGAATTCACCAAGCGGGACGTTTTTATGCTCTGTTGACTGCCAAGATGGAGAATTTTATACCCAAGCTCAACAGGAGTTGATCAGACTTTTACAACAACGTGTCAGAAGTTTTCCTGGAAGAGGATAGGCTGCATGTACTTCAAATACAGATAAAAGGTAAGGGCAAAAATGTTTTTCAGTTAATAAAAAACATAAATAAATGGGACTAAGAAGCATTTGGAAACAATTTTTAGCCAAAGTGCTGATTAACAACAGCATGTCAGAAGGGACCTAGTCAACCGCAGCTGCTTTTTCAAGGCTTCTGATTAGCCGAAATGTGCATGACAGCCAGTGAATGCGTTTTTATGTGGACTTATGTGCACTTTTTTTTTTTATAAAAACTGTACTGGTGTGGATGGAGTGGGGGAGTTGTGCGTTTTTGAAAATACCCATGTTCATGTGGACATGGCCTGGGGTGTGTTTCCAAAAATTGCAGATTTGCCAAAAACTTTTCCTTGTGGACAGGGTCTGACAAAGAGCTTGGATCATCTGATTTCAGGTCAGTTGACTTCCATTCACAGTGTGTGTATGTGTGTGTGTGTTTGTGTGTGTGTGAATAGGATCAATAACCAGTTAGAGACAGACCCACCCTGCAGGACGCCACGCAGAGCGCACACCTTGGCGTCCCCACAGAGAAAGTAGTTAAAAGTCATGTGACTTGTGGATGATAAGGGAAGAGAGGGTAGGATGGGGATGGGGGTGTTTGGGGGAGTAAGGGAGTGCGAGATGAAAATAGACAGATAAGAAATCAGTGTGACAAGGACAAAGCAGAAAAAGAAAATGTGCAGACTGCAGGAGAAAAAAATAGAGAGACGGCAAAAAATCATTTTTAATGTTGGCCCTTCAAAGTCAACATAAATTTTGCAAGGTCACGCCGACCTTGCCTATCAAGGTGTCAAAACTAGTCCCTTCAGCAACGGACAGTTACGTTTAACCCAAGAATTCACATCAATAGCTTCTAGCCGGACCCCAGTACAGCAGGTTGTTGCATGTATGCTCAACCAAAACAGAAGTCAATTCTAACACGAATGCAACAAACTAAAGCTAACATTTAGACCTTCCAAAAGTACCAGTATCGTTTTGCTACTGCTAGAACTCACTGAACTGTATCTGTATTTACTCTTATCCAGGAGCAAAGATATGATTTACATTTCCACATTTACTGTAACCATCAACGACTCCCCTTTATGTTGACACCAAGATCATCCATGTAGACCTTAGATATGTGCAGAGAGAAAAATGTGCTTTATTTTGGATATGTCTTTTTCTAGCTAGCCTCTCAAGCCCAGGATTTAATAAATGATTATTGATCCAAAGGTCTTTTTATCTTCGCCTTTGGAATATTCTGAAGAAATGAAAAAAAGAGAAAAGCAGCGCTCATCCATCAACAAACGTCTCTGATTGCACCCGAGCTCCGTCGGATCAAAACCCAGCCGGATGGAGGAAAATAGATAAAGTCAGCGCGAGAGCTGAGAGCGTATTGACCGCCGTCGCTTTTCGTCTGGTGTTCGCCTCAGCTGCAATCACAAGCTATTTTTCAGGACGCCCGTGGCTGCACCAAAAGGACTGTATGTGATTGTGGAGGACAAAAAGCCCAAATTGTTTCACTTCTGGTGCTGATGACGATAGCAGTGCACAAATATCTTAAATAAGGGCTGACATGGCAGCAGTGAAGATAATAAAAATTAAGCCTGAATCGCAGCCGACTTGATTTTCCTGTGCTCAGACAGTGTCAGCACTGGGAATTCCAAAATAAGAGCGCTACGAGTCTGCTTAACAGGTTAACATTTTCACAAGTACAACCTCTTCGTCATTCACAGCGAAGGTGATGTTTATGTTCATGTGTAACGATGTCACGCTTGTCAAGATTATTATTAGGCTCTCTATTGTCAAGGATGCTGTTGGGCCCTTTGCCAAACATAATTGCCTGTCAATAATAACTGCAACCGATGTTTGTTTCCTGGAGCCCTGACTGTATGTTCATATTGAATTCTTGTTTGCATTTATTACATTTATTGCATGGAGAATTACACAAGGAACAATTAGCGAGTGACTATCTTGCCCCCCTAAAGGGAGCGCCAGCAGTGTCAGGGTCATGCACAATAATAAAAAAAAAAACAAAACCTCCCCTTTTCATTCTTTGCACATTGCTGAGCCGCCGCACAGTTAACCTGAGCCGAGCTTTTTCATATTACACAGCCCCCCTCTCCATTCCCGTGAGATGACAAGGGCGTTGCACGAGTGCTGCCCTGCGAAAGGCAGTTTGGCAGGTAATGTAATTGCCTCGGGTGAGGAGGCCATTTGTATCCTCTTGGAGCAACACACAAACACTGACCAGACTACTTTTCAAAACAGTATATCTTCTCCATATATATTATATATATTTTTTATATTTTTCATGGGTGTCTGCACAGAAGAAGGAGCTGCTTTAAATGTCATTGTACTTTAGTAGTCAGTGTATATTGGTTGGATAGTACCACAGATTTACTATCCACTGAACACCTGAAGGCCGCACAGTGGCCTAGTGGTTAGCACACAGTCAGGAGATCGATCGGGTAAGGATGCGCGGGTTTGCTCTGGGTATTCCGACTTCCTCCCGCATTCCAAAAACATGAACGTTAGGTTAATTGGCGAAACCGGGCCACATGGCAGTTTTCCCACACTATAAGGAGACCAAACACGCCTCCATGATGAATTGTCTTGCTGAGGAAGCTGAAGGTGAAGGTGATGGAGTGGCCAAGTATGTCTCCTCCGTACCTGAACCCAATTGAGCACCTGTGTAGCTCCACCACCGATGTCATCATGGAGGAGCTAAGAGGCTAAGGCAGTGCTGCCTTATATAGCAATGGGGCTCACATTAAATATTCACATCAAGAACACAATTTGGACATGTTTACTGTAAGGTGTACTCACTTGTTACAATTACTGTTTCCCCGAATTACCCGCAGCCCCAGACCATGACGCTACCACCTCCATGCTGGGCTGCTGACAAGACACAATAATCTCACTACTCAATCACAATAATGGCTGTGTGTTGATTTATTATCAGTGGATCGGAAATCTACACTGCTATACAAGCTGCACACTGACTACTATTAAGTATACTTGCGTTCTATAATATTGTTCCTTGAGAGGATATAATGTAATACTTGCTGTAATGTGAGTGCTGTACTTACTTTTGTCACATACTGTATACTTCATTAACTAACATTGATCTTGCAGCCCTCCACCAGGGAGCTTCTGTTTAAATCACAACTCGCTATTCAGCATTTTCATGAACCTTTGTGCCAATATAGTGCGAGAGAATTCCACATGGTGTCCAACAATAAAAACACATGTCCACAGTCCTACTGAGACACACAAGCAATGCAAGCACTGGCAGCAGATTTTAACAGAAACCGGAAGTCATGCACACACACGCAGACATACGGGCTTGCACACATACAGTAGAACGTATAGTGTAACACACACTAGATTTCTCGGCCAGCTATTTTTAGAAGCCCACTACTCTTCATTGAGCAGCAAGCATGAGTACGGGCGAGTCTCGAGGAGGAGCTGCACCAATAATCACGATCCAACCTGAGAGAGATAGCTTTCTAATTTTAGCTTGTTTCCAGTGCAAATCCAGCTCTAAATCCAATAAATCAGGGGCAAAACGGACACCACGACGAGCAGATACATAATACAGCGCCACAAGAGTGAGGGGGTTCTTGACATGCTGCTAAATAGTGCAAGAAATGATGCAATCCTTTAGTGACCACCTCTTAATTGCTTTCTTTTTATGAGATTGAAGGTGCATGCTGGAGCATTTTGTACATCCTTGTCCTGAGGACACCCACGATGGTTGTACAGGCCAATAAACAAGAGGAGCGGGGACATATTAGATGCTTGATTTGTTTTCACGGGGCACAAAATCTTCAGAAGGAAAGGTCTATTCCCATACATCTTTATTTGATGCAGCTATTGCTTGCTACTTTCTACTTACAGTGGCCCAGTTTAAGTCAAAATTCCTGGTATTGGCACATCAACATGGTTGTCGACATAAAATAGCCATTGCTTGCACATTTATTTGTGATTTTCACCATCGACATAAATAATAATAATAACCTACGGCAGTTAGTTGACATTGTTTTCTTCTGATGGTGTAAAATGCAACCCCTTAGCATTGCGGGACTTAAAACGCCTTAAAAAGTCACACCAAAAGTAAATGTGAAGCTGTCCTTTGGTTGGAGGCATGGCTTAGAGTTCCTTTGAAAGCGAACGAGGTGATTTTTGTCCCCAGCAGTCGGAATTTGTCTGCGCTACTGACACTTAGGAATAGGACTTTGAATACGCTGAAAGGAAGGATTTTTTTTTTTAGGCTTGCCTATATTCTTTTCAGAAAATTGTGGCTTTGGTTTTATGGACTGAAAAGGACAATGGGTTCCATAATTCCATTCCAAATTCTGACAATGACACTACAAAATTGATAACTTTAGAAAAGCCTGTGTAAAGTAAAGATCAAGTGTTCGAAAGGTGTTCCATTTGGAGACCCTTGGTCACGCAAGGGCAGAGTTTTCACTAACTCGATGTCAACAGAGCTCCATGGCTACTTCCTTTGTTTTCATGTACTTTGATATACAGTCGTCCTTCGTTATATCGAGTTTGAATATCACTCCCTTACTCACTATGTCATGTTTCTTCCAAAAATAATTAATAAATGATTGCTGCATCTGTCACCAGGTGATGTAGTGTGGCGTGGTTCTGGATCCCGAACGCAGAGGCAGGAGGCAGGTGAGGCTTTACAAAGTTTATTCTGTTCCACACAAAAACAAAAGGCTATGGTGCTAGCAAAAAGGTACATCATGGAGAAACAAACTACAAAGTACAGGCTGAACGCTCAAGTAAAACTGAAAAAACATAGGTCTAAGGGTAGTAACATAGGTGAAGCATGGGGTCGAGAGGTATAATCCAGCATATGAAGGCGTATGCACTCAAGGTCAGGTGTGTTCAGCAGCTTCGCCTCCAGCCAGGAACATGGGATCTGGACAGAAGGTAAACAAAAAGGAGACAGGGGCACCAAGCAATGGCATGTGGAATGTGACAGTCCCCCCCCCCAAAAAAAATGGGCGCCATCTGGCAGTCTACCTGGCTTCTCCCAGAGGCGACTGTAAAACTCAGACAACAGTTGAGGGTCCAAAATGAGGGCACGAGAAACCCACGAGCGGTCCTCAGGGCCGTACCCCTCCCAGTCGACCAAGCACCTAAATCTCCTGCCCGTCCTTCTCACATCCAAAATGGCCTTGACCGTAAATGTGGGATGGCCGTCGATAAGCCTGGGAGGAGGAGGAGGCACCTCCGGAGGGCCTAGGTCACTGACGCTGACTGGGTTGAGCAGGACACGTGGAAAGTCGGATGTACACTGTGGGCGTCCGTGAGGCGAAGCAGGACCGAGGAGGGACTGATGACCCATTCCACGGGGTAAGGAATTGGTGTGGAGGGGCAGATCCCAAGTAGACAACCACACCCTCTGTCCAGGCTTGTACTCAGGGGCTAGCGAGCGATGGCAATTGGCTGGGCGCTGGTTTCTCTTGGTCGTGTGTGTCAGGGCTGTCCGGGTGTTGCGCTAAGCCAGTTGGTCGCGGCGCAGGTGGGCGGACACAGAAGGAACCGCCGACTCCGCCTCCAGCGAAGGGAAAGCCGGAGGCCGGTACCCGTAAGCCCCATGAAAAAGTGAGAGGCCCGTGGCTGAGCTGACTAGGGTGTTGCGGGCATACTCAATCCACGGGCACAAATCTCACAGACAGCCACAAACTCCTTGACATCCGTGCATAGACGCCACCAGAACTGCTGCGACACGAGAAAGTGCGCAATACCCCTGGATGGCAAGCAAGCTTGGACTCGTGCGCCCAACGAAGAACATCAGGACAAAGTTCTGGGACCACAAACAGGCGACCGGCCAGGCAGTCCCCCTCAGGGGAGGAGTCCTTGATTGCCTCCGCCACACACCTCTCCACGTCCCACTGAAGGCCCCCCATGATGCGGGACTGGAGTAGGATGGTGTCCTGCTGAGGTACGTCCGAGGGTGGGGAGTGCATCCTGGAGAGTGCGTCTGGTTTGCCATTCTGGGATCCAGGGCGGAAGGTCAGGGTGAAATCCATCCTGGCTAGAAAGAGCGCCCAACGTGCCTGTCTGGGATTGAGTCTCTGAGCTGATCAAAGAGAAGCCAAGTCCTTATGGTCGGTGTGCACAATAAATGGGACCTCTGAGCCCTCCAGCGAGTGCCTCCACTCCTGCAGCACCAATACAACAGCCAATAACTCCCTGTTGCCAATATTGTAATTACATTCAGCCGGGGTCAGGCGGCAAGAGAAGAAGGCGCAGGGGTGCAGCTCGTCATCGGTGGTGGAGCACTGGCCCCCACGCCAGTATCGGAAGCATCGACCTCGACAAAAAATTGAGTGTGAGGGTCAGGGTGTACAAAAACCGGTGCAGAGGTGAAACATGATTTGAGCTTCTTAAGGTGGAGTTAGCATCTGGAGTCCACATAAATGGAATCTTAGCAGATGTGAGCCTGGTCAAAGGTTCTGCGACCCGACTGAAATTCCGGAGGAAACGACGTTAAAAATTAGCAAAGACCAGAAACCTTTGAAGGTGCTTTTGTGATGTAGGACGGGACCACTCGACCACTGCCTGGATTTTGGCAGGATCAGCTCGGAGTTGCCTATTCTCCACAATGAACCCCAGAAAGGAAAATGGTGAAGAGTGAAACATGCACTTCTCTGCCATAACAAAAAGCTTGTTATCGAGGAGCCTTTGTAAGACTAACCGTACCTGCTGAATGTGTTCCTCGAGTGTGGCAGAAAAAAATAAAATATCATCCAGATAAAAAAAACACAAAACGACCAAGCATATCATGAAGAACATCGTTAATGAGACCCTGAAAACGGCAGGGGCGTTAGTGAGACCAAATGGCATGACCACATATTCAAAATGTCCAAGTGATGTGTTAAATGCGGTCTTCCACTCATCCCCCTCATGGATGCGAATGAGGTGGTAAGCATTAAGGAGGTCAAGTTTGGTGAAAATCTGAAGGGAGTTGAATGCGGAATCTAATAACGGAAGTGGGTATTTGTTTTTAATAGTGATATTATTAAGAGCGTGATAATTGATGCATGGGCGGAGTGACTTGTCCTTCTTTTCAACAAAAAAGAAACCTGCAGCTAGTGGAGAGGAGGATGGGCGAATAACACTGGAAGCGAGCAAGGAGGAAATATATTTTTCAAGTGCCTCCCTCTCCGGTTTAGAGACATTATACAGGCGAGAGGAAGGGAGAACGGCACACGGGTGGAGATTAATACAGCAGTCGTACGGGCGGTGGGGGGTGAGTGACGTAGCCTTATCCTTGCTAAAAACCTCCCGGAGATCATGATACACTGAAGGAACCGAGGTGAGGTTGATACTCTCCGGAGAGGCAGCACGGGCAGCAGCTGGATGAGGATGACTCCCCCTTGCAGCAGTGCGTGTGGCAAAAAACGCTCCAATTAACAATAGCTGGTATAGACCAGTCTATGTGGGGATTATGCCTGCCTAGCCAGGTAAGCCCTAACAGAGCGCGAGGGAATGACGAAGAATGTCATGTTTTCGAGGTGATTACCAGATCGATGGAGCGAAAGAGGATGGGTCTGGTGAGTGGCGTTAGCCAGGTGACACCCATCCAGAGAACGAACCACTTTAGCTGTCGATAGCGGCACTAAAGGTATAGCAGAGTTAGTCACAAATGCCTCGTCAATGAAACAATCGTCTGAGCCCGAGTCGATAAAAGCATCAATATCAACACTGATATCCGACCAGGAGAGCGTATCTGGCAGCTGTAGTCGAGTGGCCGCCGGAGCAGTTGGAGCCGAAGGCGTGGTCCGTGAGCCCATCGGCGAACCAGGAAGAAGCGAGGCGGAAGCTTAAGAGCGTTGGCGGTCAGGGTCGATGGGACAGTGGAAGATGGTGTGATCTGCTTGTCCGGAGTAGCTGCATAGGTGAAGCCACATGCGACGCCTCTTCTCTGCCGGGGTGAGGCGGTTACCGCAGAGCTGCATGGGCTCCTCCGGTGCCAGCATCAACGGTGTCCCCGTGGAGGAGGACGACGGCAGGAGAGGGGGTGCTCGTCAAGGGGGCTCCGGTTGTAGGTCGGTACAGCCGGTTCTGCTCCCGGTGGTTTAAGCGCTTCTCTATGCGCACTGACAGAGCGATTAGGTCGTCAAGATCGCTCGGAGTCTCGAGAGGAATCATGTGGTCCCTTATCTGCTCAGTGTCAACAAAAGCAGTCCACCATATACAGAATGTACATTTGATTTCTTCGTTTTTTATTTTAAATAAATTTGCTAACATTTTGCAAACATCATTATGCGGTGTTGTGTGTCGGATTTTTGAGAAACAAATGAATTCATTCAATTATAGAATAAGGCTGAAACAAATAACAAAATGTGGAAAAAGTGAAGGATGCTGCTTAAATCAGTCATGATGTCATCTGACAGCATACGTACATACACACACACACACACACACACACACACACGTACATGCACAAGCACACATACATACTCACACAAGAGGCTTCTTCAAGGAAAGATACCTGAGGAGCCATGCCGCATTGCCATAGCAACGGGCTGATGCAGTAGCTAATGGCCTTGTTATCAATTCCATCCAAATGAATCTCCAACTAAACAATGGCCTCTGAACCTGACGTGCTGCCTGATAACACACGAGAGGGTGAACACACATTTCAAGTAAGGCTGTATCCATCACACTGATAGAAATGTTTCTCTATCGCAGGTTTAAAAGGACATCCTCTGGCCCCCGCCACACACACACACACACACACGCACACACACACACACACAGAGGTCCCGGTGGGATCCATCTTCATTTGCTGTATTTCAGAGGAGCCCGGACATTCCAACCACGTTCTCCTCCATCACTTACCCTTATGTCTGCGTTTGCTCCTGGTGCATGTTTCAAACATCCTCACTCAGCTTTCCTATGAAAGTAAGGGAACACACTCGCTAATTAACTTGTGTGTTTTAATATTTGCATTTTTTAGTGATGTGTGTCTGGTTGCGTGCTGTTGATAAAAGTCCAGACAGGCACTTGTGCACTCTCCGGTCATGTGATAATTTTTGGGCTTTTTGAGCACAAGTCACAGATATTTGTTAAAAATGTAACCACTGGATGCTAGGGTTGGGCGGATCGATCCAAATATTGACTGTATCAATACGAAGTAGTACCAGTAAAGGAAAGGTTTTGGATTTCAGTGAGAGCCGGTAGTAGTTTTTGCTTTTGTTTACATATTTTACATATTTACTGACTTTATTTTGCTCAAAATTGTATGTAATGAAAGGTCTAAATGTTGTTATTTCGTTGCTATTGTTAAATTGTCTTCCATTATTATATTTATATATATTGGTAAATTGTTCACAAATAAATTTGTTGATGAAAATACTTGGTTTGCATAAAATCCTGTGTTTTATTCTGACTATAATCATGATCAGCAAATTAAGGCAAAATCACAAAATCATTCAAGGATCTTGAAAATGTTTAAGTTAAGGTATAAATATCGGTATCTGCAATACTTAGGCCCTCCCCTCCCTACACAAACACATGGGGCCACATTTTGTGGAAGGATGTCCATCGCTGCCATAAGGTATAGAGCACCAAGAGAGGCTGGGGTAGGAGAGAAATCAATCACACAAAAAAAGAACGTATCATAACTAGCTCATAAAATAAAGAATATAAAGCCCCCGTCACACTAAGCATGAATCAAGCAGAATCAGCTGGAATGAAAAAGTTTCAAAATTGTAGCCACATTCAGGAGAGGATTTCAAATTCGTACGTTTGGCTCCTTTTTTCCTTGGCAACATGACGTGATGTGCCAGTGGCCGGTGGTGGAATTTCGCTCCTTTTTTCTTGGCGGCATGATGTGAATTGCCAACCCATCAATGGTGAGTGACGTTTCAGCGGGCTTCACCACCTCTTTTCAGAACCTCTGCACTGTCCACACTGGTGGCCACTAGGGGAGTTACTTTGGCTCCTTTTTTCCTTGGCATATGACAGTATTTTCTGCCATGCCCCCACTGGAATACAGAAATCTTTTTGCGCCCCACCCGATTTGAAATACAATTGAGAAACTGATATCTGTTTATTTATCTGTACTGTGCAGGCTGAACTCAAAACTGACAGCAGTGAAATGCAACAAAATGGAAAGCAGTGAATCATGCAAGTGTATTCAAGAGTCAAATTGCATTCTGAGTAAGCTAAATTCGTACATGTTGGCCGGTTTGCACTAATATTGAAAGTCCTCCCTGCCTCTCATGCCCCACCCCACAAACAGGTCACTGTGCCACCCCCAGGGGGTCCCACCCCACTGTTTGAAAAGCCCTGGCGTATGAAGTGATTTCTGTTCTGAATGCAATCAGAATGTTTGGAATGCTGTTAAGAATATTTAGAATGCAGTCAGAGTGCAATTAAAATTAAATTAAATTTACAAACTTGCGACAAGCTTGTCAACCAATTGGAAATTGCAGGAGGACATTACTCAATACAACAGTCTGACTCACGGTGTCATCTTACAAAGAACACTAAACTCATCACACAGCAACTTAACACTCAAATGGTATACCAAATAAATATAAAAACAACAAAAATGAAAAAAAAAAACAATTTAAAAGTTTCCCCATAATGCATTGCGTCTGAGCAAAGCATTTCATACAAGCTGAATTGCAACAACACTTCCTCATTGTCACGAGAGATAGTGCGAGATGCATTCATGGACACTCCGAAAATCACAACAACGTCTTTATTATTCGTGTATGGGTGGTATAAATAAACATTAATGCAACGAAAATCAATAAGTGGATATTCTCATCACTCACTTTGTAACTCTTAATGTGGAAGTACAATTTGCTGAGTTTAAGTGTGCTCGGAAATTCCAGAAAATTCACTCAAAACATGTGAATTCAACTTAAGTGACACGGTGTCTTTGAACACAACTTCTCATTGCTCATAACAACAGAGTTAGTCTGATTCAAATATTGTGCTATTAAAGAAACCAGTGTAAATAGATTTTCAGACATGTGTGCTAACTTGCTTTTGATTTCAAGTTAATTTGGCGCTGTTAATACATACAAATATATATATACATATAAATATAAATATATATATTCCTCAGTCTTCTCAGGAAGTACAGTCTCCTTTGGGACTTCTTCATAATTTGTATATATATATATATATATATATATATATATGTATATATATATACAGACCCTTTCCAAAAAATGTGAATGTCATGGAAAAGTTGTTTAATTTCCACAATTCCATTTAAAAAGTTAAACTTTCATAGATTATAGATTCAGGGCCCAGAATTTAAACGATTTCAAGTGTTTATTTGTTTATTTTTACGTAATTTGGGCTTCCAGCTCATAAAACCCACGAAAACAGGAATTCAAAAAATTAGAATACTGTGAAGAAATCACCATTTACTTCTCAGTTTTTGCAGGAAAAAAAAGAAAGAAATTAGAATCACATCAAATCAATCAAAATATGGTACTTTCAAAACGATATGTCAATCTTCAATACTTGGTTGGGAATCCCTTTGCCTTAATCACTGCCTCGATGCCACGTGGCATTGAAGCAATCAGCCTGTGGCATTGCCTGGGAGTTATGGAAGCCCGGATTTCCTTGATGCTTGCTGTCAGCTCTTCTTTGTTGTTGGGTCTGGTGCCCCTCATTTTCCTCTTGAGAATACCCCATAGATTCTCAATGGGGTTTAGGTCCGGTGAGTTGGCTGGCCAGTCAAGCACTGTGATGGCATGGGCATCAAACCAGGTTTTGGTGCTTCTGGCGGTATGGGCAGGGGCCAGGTCCTGCTGGAAGATGAAATCTGCATCTCCATACAGATCCTCAGCAGAAGGAATCATGAAGTCCTCTAAAACATTCTGGTAGACTGTTGCGGTGACCTTGGATTTAAGAAAGCAGAGTTTACCAACACCTGCACCGGACATTGCACCCCAAATCATGACGGACTGTGGATATTTCACACTGGACCTCAGGCAGCTTGGGTTCTGTTCCTCACCTGTCTTCCTCCAAACCCTTGGACCTTGATTCCCAAATGAAAGGCACACTTTACTTTCATGGGAAAAGAGGACCTTGGACCACTGGCCAACAGTCCAGTCCTTCTTCTCCTTGGCCCAGTGGAGACGCTTCCTACGTTGGCTCAGGTTCAGGTTCAGAAGTGGCTTGACCCGAGGAACCCGACAGTTGTAGCCCATCTCCCGGATGTGTCTGAATGTGGTGGTTTTTGAAGCTGTGACTCCCGCCTCATTCCACTCTTTCTGGATCTCTGCCAGATTCTTGAATCTTCCCTGTTTGATAATCCGCTGAAGCCCACGGTCATCTCTTTTGCTGGTGCATCTTCTCCTGCCACATTTTGCCCTTCCTCTAGACTTTCCATTGATATGCTTGGACACAGCACTCTGTGAACAACCAGCCTCCTTAGCTATGAACTTTTGTGGCTTACCCATCCTATGGAGGGTATCAATGATGGTCTTCTGGCCAGTTGTCATGTCTGCAGTCTTCCCCATATTGAACCCAACTGAGACAATTGAACCAAACTGAAGCAATTTAATGACACCTGGGGAAGCCTGTGCAGCTGATTTGACTTTAGTAGATGATTAGTGTGTGACACTCAGTTTAAAACATTCATGCCCTGCAAAATTTGGGCTGATTTCTTCACAGTATTCAAATTTTTTGAATACCTGTTTTCGTGGGTTTAATGAGCTGGAAGCCCAAATTATGTAAAAATAAACAAATAAATACTTGAAATCGTTTAAATTGTGAAATCGTTTAATTATGGAAATTAAACAACTTTTCCATGACATTCTAATTTTTTGGAAAGGGTCTGTATATATATATATATATATATAATCCTGCCCTGTCATTTATCTTTCTTTCAATAAAATACAGTAAAACGGGCATAAGATGGTATATGATGGTAATAGTATATTTTATTTTGAACATGCATACGAGTTAAATTACATACATCACAAAGTACAATTTACTGTTCTGTATGTCCAAAAAGGAGTAGGAAGAAGCAAAGCTTACCCAAGCAAAGCCTACCCCCCATTCATTTCACATCAATTGCAATACATTTGTTCACTTCCTGTATTCCAAATGTACTCTTTGTAGTGATTTTTGTTCACTAGTACTCTCTCTGCATCTTGGGTTCCAGTAACCAGCTCACGCCGTTTGTAACAGAACAATCTGGGAATCCATGGAATCCGCACAAATTGAGCACTTCTGCGCAGCATTGTCCCATCAGGGACAACTTGTCGGCAACCATGAGACCTCCCTGCGGGAGATTATGGAGGCACTCGCCACATTATCGGGTAGTGTTGGTGCACTGGATCAGCGACTTGAGAGGGCCTGCGGCAAGCATCAGCCCCCGCATAGACTGCAGGTGTTGGGCACTATTTCAAGAGGGGGCAGCTGTATATCTATTATGGCACTTATAGACTCGGGGGGGGCTTATGACAGCTTTCTGGGCATGGGCTAACTAGCATACTGCTAGATTCTCCCAAGCAGGTTCACTCCTTAGAGTGGCGCCTCTTGGCGGTGGTTATGCACCAGACAAAGAAATTGTTCTTACACCTTTCCGGTAACCACCATGACATCATTCAGTTCTTTGTTGTGCCATCTCAATCCGTTCCAGTCGTGCTAGGTCTCACATGGCTCAAATTACATAATCCCTCGATGGATTGATTGTTAGATTGTTAATTGGAGTACATTCTGTCATGCCCATTGCTTGGGTTCCGCTGTACCTGACACACCTTTTAAAGTTACACCCACCGAGAAGATTGGTGGTCAGCGCTCTCGCCTCCCATTACAAAGGTCAAGTGTTCGAACCCCGGTGTGGGCGGTGTGAAACAGGGCGGGTTACACTAGGACACTTTGAATACCTGGTTATGCCTTTTGGGTTAACTAATGCTTCTGCGGTATTCCAAGCCCTCATTAACGATGTTCTCAGAGACATGATAAACGTAATCTGTTTTGTGTACTTTGATGATATTTTGATCTTTCCTAGAGACCTCCAAGAGCATACCCGTCACGTCTGCCTGGTGCTTCAACGCTTATTGGAGAACACACTGTTTATCAAGGAGGAGAAATGCGAATTCCACTCAGCTTCGGTATCATTTCTGGGATATATTGTGGAGAAGGGTCAGCTGCGAGCCGATCCCATCAAAATTAAGGCGGTGGTCGAGTGGCCCTCTCTGACATCAAGGAAGAACTTGCAGAGGTTCCTGGGGTTTGATAACTTTTACAGACCTTTTATCCGCAGTTATAGCAGCAAGGCGGAACCTCTCACCAGGCTTACTTCCGCTAAAGTACCTTTTGAGTGGACCCCAGAAGTGGAAACTGCTTTTAGGAAACTTAAGTCTTGCTTTACTTCTGCTCCTGTACTCATCCATCCTGATCCCGCCTTGCAATTTGTTATAGATTCAAGATTCAATTCAAGACTCAAGATTCAAGAGTTTTATTGTCATATGCACAGTAAAACAGGTATTTCTGCTATGCAATGAAATTCTTGTTCTGTTCATTCTCCCAAAAAGAAAGAAAACACAAGAAAATGAAGAAGAGACATGAATACCAATGAATGAATGAATAAATAAATAAATTAAGTGTGTGCGTGTGTTGCGTGCGTGTGTGAGTGCTTCGTTGAGAAGCCTGATGGCCTGTGGGTAAAAGCTGTTTGCCAGCCTTGTGGTCCTGGACTTCAAACTCCTGTAGCGTCTGCCTGACGGTAGGAGTGTTAATAATGAGTGTTGTGGATGTGTGCTGTCCTTGATGAGGTTGTTTGTTCTTCGTAGGATGCGAGATTTATAAATGTCTTGCAGTGAGGGGAGGGCTGCCCCAACAATGTTCTGTGAGGTCTTGATCACCCGCCGGAGTGCCTTCCTATCACGTGTTGTTCAGTTACCGTACCAAACAGTGATGGAGGCGGTAAGGACACTTTCGATAGTGCATCTATAGAAGCAACTGAGGATTGTGGCTGACATGCCAAATTTCCTCAGTCTTCTCAGGAAGTACAGTCTCCTTTGGGACTTCTTCATAATTTGTTGGGTGTTGTGAGACCAGGTGAGGTCCTTGCTGATGTGTGTGCCAAGGAACTTGAAGGTTTTCACCCTCTCCACCTCAGTCTCATCAATAAACAGGGGGTTATGCGGCTCCTCCAAGATGTCAGAAAGCACACACTTTGTAGCGGCACAGAGGTTTTGGTGGCCCACCATGACATTGGACCTGAAGGAATTTGTCGCGGCCTGCTTTGTCTGTGCCAGGAGTAAGTCTTCACACCGCCCGCCAACGGGACTTCTACGGCCGTTGCCCATCCCCTCCCGGCCTTGGTCACACATCGCACTAGATTTCATCACCGGACTGCCACCTTCCAACAGTAACACAGTCATTCTCAACATCGTGGAGCAATTTACCAAGATGGCGCACTTCATAGCCCTACCCAAGCTGCCTTCCTCTTTGACGACTGCACAACTGCTGATGAGACATGTTTTCTGTCTCCATGTCGTTCCTGTTGACGTGGTATCTGACAGGGGACCTCAGTTCACTTCTCAAGTGTGGAAAAGTTTCTGAAGGGCACTGGGGGCATAAGTGAGTCTCTCCTCGGGCTACCATCCGCAGACTAACGGCCAGACAGAGTGGGCCAACCAGGACTTCGAAGCTCTTTGTCTGTCACCGACATCCGTCTGCATGGTCCGCCCACCTCCCTTGGGTGGAATATGGCCATAGCTCCCTTGAGTGCTTGGCTACAGGTATGTCACCGTTCAAGGCTGTTTATGGTTATCAACCCCAGCTATTCCCATCCCAGGAGAAGGAGATTTCAATGTCGGCGGTTCAGGCTCATCTGCGGCGAGCGTGACGGGTGTGGAGAGAAACAAGGCTGCACTCACTCGAACTGCAGCACGCAACCGGCAGATCGCGGACCGCCATAGAGTTCCGGCATCGGAGTACCAGGTCGGCCAAGAAGTGTGGTTATCTTATTGGGACTCTTCTCGGAAAAAAGCTGGCACCGCGGTTTGTGAGGCCATACGCCGTCAAATCCATCATCAACCCATCTTCTGTCAGACTCAAACTGCCACCTTCGCCCAAGGTACACCCGGTATTCCATGTTTCCTGTCTCAAGCCAGTATCCACAAGCCCGCTGTGCTGGGTCGCCTCCTCCTCACTTTCACTTTTTTAAATATTCAAGTTTGAGGTTTATTGATATTTTGAGTTGACCAAGAGCAATGTTACTGTTAAATAATTAATCTTAATCATCAATAATGCAAACTGCCTAATAATTGTGCACACCGTGTAGGTCGTAATGGGTCATTTAGGTCCTAGAGATGTTTTTTTATTGGGCCCAGAACTCCTGGCGTTGCCCTTGTGCGTAATATAGTTATTATGTAATGTGAGGGTCATCCAAAATTTGCTTAGGGCCCTGGCAATACCGTCCCTGTATTTACTTAGTATCAGATTGATACCAAACTTTGCATTACTACATGCATTAAAATGAACCTACATTGATACAGATTTGAAGAAAATGCACTCAGTAATGTATGCGCATTAAAAGCGCTTGGCTGATAAACGTCCAACCATCTGCCTCTAATATATATTTGCAGGCTGAGTACTGTTGATGATTGGTGGAGTGCCGCTCGGTGTGTGTGACGGTGCGTGTCTTTGGGGCTCGTTTGCTCATCTCTGCCCAAGCATGATTAATACATTGGCAGGCAGAAAAAGCAGAGAGGAGTACATTTAGGAGTACTGTTGTACCACTGGCAAGCAAATCTAATCTGCAAAGAGGGATGCCAAACGGAGTGGGACAGTCCAAACTGATACGCAAGAGCAAGGTAGGATGTACGGGAAAAGGGTGGAGAGCACCTTTGGTCTGCTGCAGGATTTGGCGAGCTAAAATAAAGCTAACGAGAGATTTGATGGAGAGTAATCTGCAGTGTCTCCATCCTGGGGGAGCTCATTAGCTTAGCATTCCGCCTCAGTGGTCCTGCCTTGTACGAGCCTCAACGCTTGTTTTCGCCTGTGTCTTCATCTTCTGCAGCGTGCCTCCAAACAGTGATTCACTCCCAGAATGCTCTCCAGAAGCAATAGATGTTGAGCCAGGAAAAGATCCCAAACTGCCTCACTGGCTTCTGCTCACTTTTTACTTCCACTTTATCAGAAACTCAGTGTGTGACGGAGAAAAAAGGCTGCTTGTGCACCATCTGCCTCTCCTTCACAATTAGCCTTCACAGCCTGACAGACTTGCAGCTCTATTGTGTACAAGCTGAGACAAATTTGGACTGTCTCACTGAAGGAGATGAGGATTTTCCAGAGGCTCCCATTGACAGCCATGTATCCGGACCACCTGTGGAGCCTCCAGTGTGGCCTTGAATTGAGTCACTTCAATGCAAGGTGCTCTGTGCTCCCATCACCTGACACTGACACACAAAAGGTGCGGTCGCAGGGGACGCCATGACAGGGAATAAAGAAGATACATGAAATATTCAGGAGTGTCAAAATAGCAGCATTATGAGCCGTGTGAACGAGTGCCTCCATTATTCAGCACCTCATCGGGGGCAGCATCTGCAATCAAAGCCCTTGCACGTCTCTGTTGGAGGGAAATTTCCAGCCGTTCACAAAGATGCATCGCCGCTATATGTATATTTTCACATAGGAGGAGAAAAAATTCTCATAATGAGGTATCTCACACTAATTACAAGGTGAACATTTCTGCCCTTTCACCAGTAAGAAGGATGTCTAATCCTTGAACACGTCAAAAGAGATGAACTTCTTCCTCATCACAGTTTGTGGTGACCTTCACACTCCACTGCTTCACTAAAGTCATCCCTCAGAAATGACAATGAGACATGAACATCTACTGTAATGCAGAGAGTTCAGGGGGTGTTTGTGGCAAGCAGCTCATTTTTTATTGGCCCGCAGCATATTAAAAAAAAACATTAAACACGGCCTGCAGCAGAACATTAAGGATGACTAGGGAAATGTAAACACGGCAAGTTATCAACTTCACTTGCTAAAAAAACAGTGCATCAAAATGTTAAACGGTTGATTATGGAAAAATGTGTGTTACGGGTGACAAAGCAGCGAGTTTGAAATGTGAAATTGTGCACTTTCTTCTATGACCAGAATAAAAGGCAACTTTTGCACAATAAATGGCCTTCAGGCCAGACTTACCTCTGCACTAAGTTCTAAGTTTTGGGCTATTGTGGCAGTTCTCGCTTACACAGACCTCAACCATAATTACAGATCTGTGGGCTGACACCACTGGCTTGAATACCGTCTACATGAGGCACTAACTTGTCAAAACATTTTTTACAGTTGCTGATAATTGCTAGAAGTGGAAGAGAGCCAGGAACCAGGTACACTATGGGACATAATGGAGATGTTGAATGACATGACGAAAGAGAATTCACAAGTTCGCAAGGAGATTAAGGTACATGAGGAAGGAGAGCTCTGTAAATATCTCGGAGCTAAACAACAAAATATATAAACAGCATGGCAACATGAAATAATTAACAAAACACATGCATCGCTTTCTAAATAAAAAACAAAAATAATGAAAAGGATCACATTTTATCACAAATGATGTGCAAGATTGATGATTTGGAACAGAACACAGCCAAGAACAATGTGATTGTGACTGGGCTCCACATTACAGATGTACCTTATGCCAGGGCATATGACAACAGAGGAGGAGAACAAGATGATGCTGCTTTAACCGAGCAACAGGTGGACAACGTCCTGCAATCAAACGGGGTGGATTTGGACGTCTACATTAATGAGCATCATTACTGCTAACAAACCGTGTAGTGGTCGAAACCTTTTTCTATCTATCCAAAATCAACTGGAAAAGGCGCCCTCGGACAACTGGACCAGATGGACAACTGTCCATCTAGGAAGTCACCATGATATGGTATGTTTGGTATAGTATGGTATGGTACGGTACGGTACGGTACGGTACAGTATGTTTATTTGTTTCAGACATGTGTAACATGTTCCATGAAGGAACATCACATGGTTACATTTGCACAATTCAACATGTCTGAAAAGGAGTAGGAAGAAGCAGAGCTTATATTAAATCTTAGCCCTTCACCATTACTATTACTGATCATTCATTCACACCATAACTTTTTACTTGTTGACACTTACAATATTTCACTTTCCGACATTTCATTAGATTTGAGGATGACACTGCAGTCATCGGCCTGATCACTGGTGGTGTTGAAACATCATACAGAAGAGAGGTGGCGGACCTCATAGCTTGGTGTCATGATAACAATCTCCATCTCAATACAGATAAGACTAAAGAGATGATCATTGACCCAAGAACAAGGGAAAAGGAGCCGCATAACCCCCTGTTTATTGATGAGACTGTGGTGGAGAGGGTGAAAACCTTCAAGTTCCTTGGCACATACATCAGCGAGTACCTCACCTGGTCTCACAACACCCAACAAATTATGAAGAAGTCCCAAAGGAGACTGTACTTCCTGAGAAGACTAAGGAAATTTGGCATGTCAGCCACAATCCTCAGTTGCTTCTATAGATGCACTATCGAAAGTGTCCTTACCGCCTCCATCACTGTTTGGTACGATAACTGTACAACACGTGATAGGAAGGCACTCCAGCGGGTGATCAAGACCTCACAGAACATTGTTGGGGCAGCCCTCCCCTCACTGCAAGACATTTACAAATCTCGAGTCCTATGAAGAACAAACAACCTCATCAAGGACAGCACACATCCACAACACTCATTATTCACACTCCTACCGTCAGGCAGACGCTACAGGAGTTTGAAGTCGAGGACCACAAGGCTGGCGAACAGCTTTTACCCACAGGCCATCAGGCTTCTCAACAAAGCACTCACACATGCCGCACGCAACACACGCACACACTCATAACTCTATTTATTTATTTATTTATTATTCATTGGTATTCATGTCTCTTCTGTTGTTGTTGCTTAATTTATTGGTATTAATGTTTCTTTTGTTGTTATTCATTTTCTTGTTTTTTTTTCTTTTTTGGGAGAATGAACAGAACAAGAATTTCATTGCATAGCAGAACTACCTGTTTTACTGTGCATATGACAATAAAACTCTTGAATCTTTCTTATTTACCTATTTTTCCACTTCCTGTATGAAAGGATGGTGTTAAAAAAAATCAAGAGGCAAATAGGAGTTGACACTATAAGCCGTATTGAGGGAATAAATAAAATCTGAAAAATTAGAAAAATTGTGAATAATAAATAGAAATAAAGTTGAATGAGTAAAAATTATGTTTTTATGTTGTTATACTGTTACAGTTACTGGCATCCTGCGATTTCAAATGGGTTGACAAGCTTATTGGGAGTGCACTGATAGCTCGTGATTGGTTCCTGCCAAAGAAAGAGCTGCCGATTCTTCACTCACTCGCAAGCAGCACAGTATTTAAACAATTAGTAGGAGTTCTGAAGTAAAGATGTCACAAGATTAGAGTTTAGCCATAAATTAGCCACACCACTGTATAAGCTGTCACGATAGGCTGTAAGCCAAGTGTTGGAACCCAAAATGCAGAAGGAACAAGCGCTGGGTGAAAAATGTATGTTTATTACCGCAGGTAATAAATATACAAAAATACAACAAAAATACAAAAAACACTCAACTAAGAAGCTCAGGGCTAAGGCCAAAAAGTCTAACAAAAAACACTGCAAAGCAGGGAAAAAGACACACACGGTAACTAAGGAAGCTGTAGCAAAAACGGCATACAGAGAAGGAAAAAACACGTAACTAGGAATCACAACGAATGCAAGGCAAGGAGTAATAAGGACCAGTTGGGAGCCAAGGAAGGAAGGTACAGGAAGCAGGGTTGGCAAAGGAATAACTGGCAACTGGTTGTGGTCTGGCAGCAGCTGATAAAGGCCCAGGTAATTGCTCACAGGTGATTCGTATGAGCAATTAGGATGAGCAGTGCACTGCAACAGAAAAACAGATAGGCGACAGCAAAGCAACAACACAGAATGTGACAGTACCCCCCCCCCACAAGTCGCCCCTTGGCGGCGTACCTGGTTTGTCTGGATGGAGAGAGTGGAAGTCGCTTAAGAGAGTTGGGTCAAGGATACAGGAGCGGGAGACCCACGATCGCTCCTCAGGTCCGTATCCCTCCCAGTCGACCAGGTATTCCACCCCCCTACCCCTCTTTCTCGAGTCTAGAATGGCCTTCACCGTGTACGCTGGTAGGCCATCGATCATCTGCGGAGGGGGCGGAGACACAGCAGGAGGGCACGTGGACTGGTGGATACTGGTTTGAGGCGAGAAACATGAAAAACAGGATGGATCTTGAGGGCAGCGGGGAGCTTGAGCTTGACAGCGGAAGGGCTGATGACAGTCTGGATGGTGTATGGTCCGACGAATCTGGGTGCCATCTTTCTGTTGGTGTTAGCCAAAGGTAAGTCCTTGGAAGACAACCAGACCTCCTGGCCTGGTTGATAGTTCGGGGCCGGGGTCCTGTGTCGGTCTGCTAGTCTGCGATTGCGGGCTGCAGTGCGTGAGAGTGCAGCCCTCGTCTCACGCCAAATCTGGTGGGCCCGGCGGATGTATTGATGTACTGACGGTATTGCCGCTTCTCTTTCCTGGGCTGGAAACAATGGCGGCTGGTATCCAAAAGCGGCTTTGAATGGGGAAATGCCAGTAGCCGAGCAGATCAGTGAGTTATGGGCGTACTCAACCCAGGGGAGGTGGGAGGACCATGCGGAAGGGTGGCGATGGCACACACATCTCAAGACGGCCTCCAGGTCCTGATTGGCCCGCTCAGTCTGGCCGTTGGTCTGAGGGTGGTAACCAGAAGACAGGCTCACGGAGGCCCCCAGTGTCCTGCAGAAGGATCTCCAGACCTTGGACGCGAATTGGGGCCCCCGGTCAGATACAAGGTCGGCAGGGATGCCGTGAAGTCAAAAGACGTGCTTGACCAGCAACCGAGCCGTTTCCATGGAAGAAGGAAGCCTGGAGAGAGCAATGAAGTGTGCCATTTTGGAAAATCTGTCAACCACATTAAGTATCACCGTATGTCCTTGAGACGTCGGCAACCCTGTGATGAAATCGAGTGCGATGTGGGACCATGGACGGGAGGGAACCGGAAGTGGTTGCAGAAGTCCCGCTGGAGGTTTATGGGATGACTTGCTACGGGCGCAGACTGAGCAGGCAGCGACGAAAGCCTTGACGTCGGAAGTCAGGGATGGCCACCAGAATCTCTGTCCTAGAATAAACTTGGTGCGGCCAACCCCTGGATGACATGCCACCTTAGAGTCGTGCCCCCACTGCAGGACCTCGGACCTAAGGGAGTCAGGCACAAACAATTTGTCCTCCGGGCACCCGTCAGGGGGCGTGGTCCCAGTGTTGGCTTCCGAGACCTTCCTCTCCACCTCCCACTGGAGAGCTCCAAGTACCCGGGCCACAGGCACAATGGTGTCCGGAGTCGTGTCAACCTCCGCCGGGCCGTAGACCCTGGAAAGTGCGTCAGGCTTCACGTTGCGGGACCTCGGCCTGTCGGTGATGGTGAAATTAAATCTTGTTAGAAACAGTGCCCAGCGGGCTTGGCGAGTGTTGATTCTGTGGGCGGCTCTTATGTAGGCTAAGTTCTTATGGTCGGTGAGTACGATGAAAGGTGTGGCTGCGCCCTCCAGCCAATGTCTCCACTCCCTCAGCACAAGAACGATAGCCAGCAGCTCTCTGTTCCCCACATCATAGTTCCCCTCTGCTTTGGTGAGGCGACGCGAGAAGAATGCACATGGGTGGAGCTTCTGGTCGACCGGGGAAAGGACCGCTCCCACTCCTGTATCCGAGGCATCAACCTCAACAAAAAATTGAGCAGACGGGTCAGGGTGAGAAAGAACGGGAGCAGAGGTGAACAATTGTTTAAGTTTAGTAAAGGCTCTTTCAGCCTCAGGGGACCAAATAAATCTCTGATTAATGGATGTTAGCCTCGTCAGAGGTTTCGCTATGGAACTAAAGTTCCGAATAAACCTTCTGTAAAAATTAGCGAAGCCCAGGAACCTCTGTAAAGGCTTTCTTGCTGTAGGAGTTGGCCACTCGACCACCGCCTGAATCTTGGCGGGGTCGGCCCTAAGTTTGCCACACTCCACAATGTATCCTAAAAATGAAACAGAACTGGTGTGAAAGTCGCATTTCTCCGCCTTGACGTAAAGTCTATTCTCCAGAAGGCGTTGGAGTATCTGGCGGACTTGCTGAATATGTTCCTGTAGGTTGTGAGAAAAAATTAAAATGTCGTCAAGGTAAACGAAACAATGCTTATTTATAAGGTCGCTAAGCACATCATTAATTAAATTCTGGAATACGGCAGGTGCGTTAGTTAACCCAAATGGCATGACCAAGTATTCAAAGTGTCCCATGGGAGTATTGAAAGCAGTTTTCCACTCATCCCCATCCTTAATACGAACCAGATGATATGCGCTCCTTAGATCTAATTTGGTAAAAAATTTGGCGTTGTGTAAGGAGGAAAACACTGAGTCCATGAGTGGCAATGGGTAGCTGTTACGGATGGTAATCTCGTTGAGATCGCGGTAGTCGATACAAGGGCGGAGCGATTTATCCTTCTTCTCGACAAAGAAAAAACCGGCTCCCAGGGGAGACGAGGAACATCTAATAAGTCCCGCTGCTAATGATGAAGAAATGTATTCTTGGAGTGCAGAGAACTCCGGTCCGGAAATATTATAAAGCCGAGAATTCGGGAGCGCAGCGTTGGGTACGAGATCTATCGAGCAATCGTAGGGGCGGTGCGGGGGCAGGGACTGAGCCTGATCTTTGCTAAAAACCTCGCTAAGATCATGGTAACAGCTAAGGACATTCCCGAGGTCAATCTTTTCACGGGACTTAGCACAAATGGAATCACTGCTCATGGCGGAGCGCAAACAGACATTATGACATGATGGACTCCAATTAGATATGCGGCTGTTGACCCAGTCAATAGTGGGGTTGTGACGTTTAAGCCAAGTGAGGCCGAGGACGACTGGGGCGTCTTGTGAGGGAATAATAAAAAATCTGATCTCCTCATGGTGGTTACCAGATAATTGTAACGCAATTGCTTCAGTCTGGTGCGTAACGACCGCAAGTTGGTTCCCATCCAGGGAACGAACTTCCTTAGAGGCTGGCAGTCTGACGAATCTTAGGCCTAATTCTTTAGCTAGGTCAGTGTCAATAAAGCAGTCGTCTGCGCCAGAGTCTACTAGAGCAGTAATGGGACGCTTGGTTCCCCCCCCAGAAATAATTCCATTAATTTGGAGTCTCTGCTTAGCGTAGCAATCATCCATAGGGGTGTCCACATACTCACAGTCTGAGCTCGGGTTGCCCTTCTTCTCCATTGTATGAGACGGGGTGTCAGCGCTCGGCTCCTTGTGGTCACCGTCCGAGCAGGGCGTGGGACGCCGAGGGGGACGTAATGGACATCTAGCGATGTGATGAGCTGGTTCCCCACAGTAGAGGCAGAGGTGAAGGCGGCGCCGGCGAGCCCTTTCCGCGGCGGTGAGTCGGCGTCCTCCTAGTTGCATAGGCACCTCACCGACGTCGGAGCCAGCATAGCTGGGTGGAACATCAGTTCGCCGTGGAGTAGAGTAGGTTCTGGCGTGAGTGGAAACTGGAAATCCGGCTGACTTGTCCTCCTCGTGGAACTCGCGATCTCGCTCCCCAAGCGATTATCCAGGCGGATTGTTAAATCAATTAAGTCATCCAGTGTCTTGGAGCGTTTGCGCACTGCTAGCTCGTCCTTTAGTCGTGGATGCAATGCTTTACGAAAAATCCCGCGTAGAGCGGTGTCGTCATATCCACTCTCGGCTGCTAAGACTCGGAACTCCACCGAGAATGCAGCTACAGAGCGTCCTCTTTGCCTTAAGTCTAGCAAGCGGTCACCTGCTTCACTTCCCCTTATCGGATGATCAAAGACTTTACGTATTTCCGACAAAAAATAGGGGTACGAAAAACGTGCGGTGGGCTTAGCCGTGCTTATGGCAACCGCCCATGAAGCCGCTTGGTCGGTGAGCAAGCTCATAATAAAGGCTATTTTAGCTGCATCTGTCGAGTAGGTCGAAGGCTGTTGGTCAAATACTAAAGAACACTGGTGTAAGAATTGGCTACATGACATAGACTCACCCGAAAAGCGTGGAGGATGCGGAATGTTCGGTTCGCGAGCGGGAGGTGCGAGCGTATCTACTGCTGCGGAACTCGCCGGAGGAATAGCGGGGGGGGTGGAGGAGGTGCTAGAGGTCCGGCAGTAAGTGCTTGCTCTAGGCGTTGGTCAATTGAACCAACACTGGATGCTAGCGCGGTAATAGCGTCCATCATCTCGCGTAAAGATTTGTCGTGGCTCCCCACCAGCTGTCTTTGATGATTCAGGGCGGAGCGCAGGTGTTCCAGATCTGCGGGTTCCATATTGGCCAGTTATTCTGTCACGATAGGCTGTAAGCCAAGTGTTGGAACCCAAAATGCAGAAGGAACAAGCGCTGGGTGAAAAATGTATGTTTATTACCGCAGGTAATAAATATACAAAAATACAACAAAAATACAAAAACACTCAACTAAGAAGCTCAGGGCTAAGGCCAAAAAGTCTAACAAAAAACACTGCAAAGCAGGGAAAAAGACACACACGGTAACTAAGGAAAACGGCATACAGAGAAGGAAAAAACACATAACTAGGAATCACAACGAATGCAAGGCAAGGAGTAATAAGGACCTGGTGCTCTGGCAGCAGCTGATAAAGGCCCAGGTAATTGCTCACAGGTGATTCGTATGAGCAATTAGGATGAGCAGTGCACTGCAACAGAAAAACAGATAGGCGGCAGCAAAGCAACAACACAGAATGTGACATAAGCCACAGGGTTCAAAGTTAGGCTGGTATCTGTGATCTGATACTGAGAGCTTTTCTGTTTTTTTACGTAGTGTATTTCATATCATACCATAAAGAATACAAGACATTTAATTAATTAATTAAATTAATGGGCCACACAGTGGCCTAGTGGTTAGCACGTTACGTTGGCCACACAGTCAGGAGATCTAGAAGATCTTGGTTTGAATCTCCGTTGGGCATCTCTATGTGGAGTTTGCATGTCATCCCCGTGTGTATCCCCGAGTACTCTGGTTTCCTCCCATGTCCCAAAAATATGCATGTTAGGTTTACTGGCAACTTTAAATTGTCCACAGGTTGAATGTGAGTGTGAATAATTCTTTGTCTATACAGTTTGTGCCCTGCGACTGACTGGCAACCAGTCCAGGGTGTACCCCACCCAAAGTCAGCTGCATTAATGAATAAGATAAATTATTAATTTAAAGAAGTTAATTCAAATTTTTATTCAAGATTTAAAAATGGCTGGAGCTGAAAAATGGCTGGAGCACAAGCTAAACAACACTATCATCTGGATTACACAGAGAGGTGACCATCGAAAGGGTGTGTGTGGCTTGCTCTCTGCCTCTTCATCCTTGCTTCTGCTTGATTGGCCTGATTAGCTACAACTGGGATGCGAGTCACTGCTCTGAAAAAAAAAAACAAAACACACACACAGACACACAAAAGACCACACCCAATACAGTACATAACAATTTTGCAATGGCTCCTCCTGCATTCCTGGTTCTCAATAGTGCAAACTCTAGACTTGTCTCTCCTCCGTCACACTTACAGTAGCTGACTTGACTTATTAGCTCCAGATGGAGACTCGTATATCCCGCCCTGACGTTGTATTAATGCCGCAAGACAAGAATGCGGCACTAGTGGTCTGCCCATCACTGTTGAGATTAATGTGACACTTGTTCCGTGTTCTGCTGAGGTGGCTGCTAAAAAGCCCAAGAAAGATAAACTAGCCTTGGCCCGACGAAGTGTTTACTCTTTGGTTTTGTCAGGTTGTGGGGAATGACACTTGAATAAGGAGACAGAGGGATTTCTCTTTCATGCCATTGTTTGTCTCCACTCTGCACATGATACCCTGCTATTGCGTGACCGCCTTTCTTAAAAGGCCCCATCGGATGTGACGTGTTAAAGCAGCCACATTTATGCTACTATAAATGATGCAGAAAACATTTATTTCTCAGCTTGCCTGTGCAGGATCAGACTGAGCCTGAAATGTCCTGTGGCCAACCAGTGGGCTGAGTTTTGTACGGATTGAAACGTTAATAGCGGACAATTAAAGGGTGTTTCCGTTGAAGCAGAGAGTTTGGGGGTACGTAGCCATTACTGTCAAGCAGCCCGACATTTTAATTTGTGGAGAGATGTGCATTGATCACGCTCACAAGTGAAATGAAGCAGCATCAAGCGAAGTTTGAAAGTGATTAGTGAGATGAAGAGGTGCTGTACTTTCCCTGCGAATCAGTTACACACCAAAGGTCACAGTGGGAGCTCAAACAAAAGTGCTAATTGGAGGGCGATGAGAGGAGCTCCCTAAATAGCCACAAAATCACTCACACAGTCTGCCCACAGAGGAGATGGGGGGGGTTGCCTTTTGTTCACCAAACTACACCAAATACAGTGTTTTTTCTACGTGGCAGCCAACATTGCCTGGCTGTCATTTCATGGGTTTAGTGTTAACGGATGTGTGAATATAAACACTAGGGGGGAGGAAAGATGCATTACTGCACCACGGTCACAAGTGAAGCAACAAATCTGCTCAGGTGTTGTCATCAACAGTATTTTTTACGTACGTCAATAAAAAAAAACATTCAAGCTTTCCAAAGGTAACCACTTTATAAGGGACTAAAGGAATATTTCAGCAATTTCGACTCCTCAAAGTAGGGCCCTACTTCCTAAAATATGTTCTCAAATAACTCCATCCATCCCATCCATTTTCTATACCACTTCTCCTCATTAGGTTTGCGGGGGCATGCTGGAGCCTATCCCAGCTGACTTTGGGCAACAGGTGGGGTACATCCTGGACTGGTCGCCAGCCAATCGCAGGGCACATATACTGTAGACAATCATTCACACTCACATTCATACCTATGGACAATTTAGAGTCTCCAATTAACCTAACATGCATGTTTTTGGAATGTGGGAGGAAGCCGGAGTACTCGGAGAAAGCCCACACACACGGGGAGAACACGCAAACGCAAACTCCACACAGAAATGCCAAAGGGAGAATCGAACCCAGGTCTTCCCGATCTCCAGGCTGTTACTGTGCTGGCCAACGTGCTAACCACTAGACCACCGTGCGGCCCTGCTCTCAGATAACCCATGATAAAAAACAATAACTGGCTCGGAATCAGATCCACCCCTCATGCTGCATCACTTGGCATGAGAAGTTGTGTGGAGCGCATCCTTTCGTAGGACTGTGGGCGTATTCTTTCTGTGCAGGTGTGCCCATAATTATTATTATTATTTTTTTTTTTTTATTTTTGTCCTTTATTTAACCAGGAGAACCTCATTGAGATGAAAAATCTCTTTTTCAAGAGTGTCCTGGCCAAGAGGCAGCACAATTTGCAAGTTAGATTAGACATTCATACACACATAATAAAAAATAAAACAATACAAATACAAGGTAATAAAATTAATCAGGCAAAGCATTTACAGCGTGATGATTTTTCAACCCAAACATTTAAAAGTCTCTCAAAAGAGTAAATTGAGACCAACTGATCCAGCTTCAAGTCAGATTGGAGCTTATTCCAGGAAAATGGTGCAGAATAACTGAATGCCTTTTTACCTTGTTCTGAGTTTACTCTTGGAACAGTCAACATGAAAGTTTTCAGATCTCAAGTTATAGCGATCGGTTTCTCTGGGCAAAATATAATCACATATATACCTAGGCAACAGTCTCAGCATAGCTTTATATACAAAGAGGTACCAACGTTTCAGCCTGCGTAAAGACAAGGAAGGCCAGCCGACATTATCATAAAGAACACAATGATGTGTGAAGGATTTTAGGTTTGTAATGAACCTCAAAGCACGGTGGTAAACAGTACCAAGGGCATGTAAGGCCTTAGCTGGCGCATGCATGTAGAAAATGTCACCATAATCCAACATTGATAAGAATGCTGCAGACACCAACCTCTTTTTGGTAGCAAAAGAAAAGCATGATTTTATCCTGAAAAGAAAATGCAATTTTACTTTTATTTTTTTTTTTTGCCAGCTGCTGAATATGAGGGGCAAAAGAAAGTGCTTCATCAAGCAAAAATCCAAGGTACTTATAGGTTGACACACGTTCAATAGGAGAACCTTGTAGTGTTATAATATTAGGCAGATTTTTTAAATTAGATTTCCAAGCATTTGTAAACAGCATTACTTTAGTCTTCTCTGCATTTAAGACAAGTTTTAAGTCAACAAGGCATTTCTGAAGCAAATTAAAAGCTTTCTGCAAGTTAAAAATAGTCTGAGTATGTGTAGTTCCTGCGCAGTTTAAGACCGTGTCATCAGCATAGAAATGAAACTTTGCATCTAACACAGTTTTATCAACATCATTAATATATAAAATAAACAAAAGAGAACCTTGCGGTACACCTTTAGACACTTTCAATAGACCTGATGTATACCCCTCAGCCTGTACACACTGGTATCGATCACAAAGATAATTGCCAAACCATTTGACACTTTTTTTCTGACAGGCCAACACTAATCAATCATTGTTTTAAAATAACATGATCCATAGTATCAAATGCTTTTGAAAGGTCAACAAAGAGAGCTGCACAGTGTTGTTAGGAAAGGAAATGTGCCAAGTACCAGGCACTGATGGAGGAGTGCAGGAGAAAAGGCTGGAGGACATTTTACGAGCCAATAGAAGTTGGTCGTAGAGGCTTTGCAGGACGTTCTCTCTGCAAAGTCCTAGGCCGTCTGGGTATAACAGGGGCGGCCAAGAAGAGGGCCATCAAATCTGCAAGCGAAGCTGCAGAGAAAGCCACAAGGTGGCTGTGGCTCAGAAGGGCAGATCCGTGGGTTGCTACTGGGACGCAAGCCGAGGCATGATCAACCCCGGCTGGGTCACCAGGGGGAGGGTGTCTGATGTTGCGAGACCCGAAACACCCAATGAGCCCTGGATACATCACTGATGATGCGTCCCAGTGCATCCAGGAGATGTTTCTTTCAAGTTAACTGACAGAGGATCACCAGTGGAAGCAGAACAATCAACTAGAGGAAGGTTTACTAGAGGATCTGGTTTAGGTGACAAAACTTTAAAAGTAAATTTTGTATATACTTTAGAGATGTCAGTGTGTAGTAGTATACATCCACTATCGACTTCATATAATAATATAACATTTCCTCATTCTCGAGGTACATTCACAACCCTCAGAGTGTCCAACACGCTGAACTCTCAGCATCACAACATCTTTATAATGCATGTATGTGTGTTCTAAATAAACAGAAAGACAGAGGCAGACAAAATCAATAAGTGAATATTCTTATCTACATTTCAGTTTGCCAGAAAATACACTTAAAACATGAATTCAACTTAAATTACGTGGTGTACATTAATTATGGCTATAAACAAACAAGTAAACAACAATTAATGGCAAATGCATTTACATTTTATTTGAATAAATTGCAACCAACACTTCAGGTTGATTTAACAATGAATGATTGAACAGATTGAATTAAATCAATCTGTGATTAATGAAATCTGAAAAACACGACTTGAACTTTAATTTGATACCTCATTCACTTCTCTATGCCAAGTATTAAAGAAATTATAGCAAATTTCAAACCGGGAAATAGTGCTTTAGCTTCCCATTGCTTTAACAGTCAAGACAAAAGCTGTGATCGACCCACGGACCTTGGCAAGTAGTTTGAAACTTTGAAAGGCTTAAAGTTGGACTTAACTTTAGAAGCACTCATTTGGCTCGATGTGGTCCAACACATCACAGGCAGACTGAATCGATCATAGCGTCAAAGGTGTAGGGCGTCTGAGTCACTCTTTACAGGACTGTCACAATGGAGAGGACGTCACCCGTGCGCCCCACTCAACAGGCATGACTAATCAAATTACGCCAAATCAAACTGTTACACGAGTTTAACGTCTTTATCATTAAAACTGCTTAAAAAACACATCAATATAAAGCCTGCCGTGCTTCAATCCAAGGCTTTATTTCCTAGTATCAATGCAATCGATGATTACCTTTTAAACAATGTTAGATCGATATATGTTGTCCGGAATGGCAACTTCCTGAACACAGATCGATGTAGTTGGATCATAGGAATATAAATCAATAAATCAATGTAGTGGATGAATCGTTTCACCCCAAACAAATACATATCAAATATTATCGTAGATAAAGCATAGAAAATCTGTCTACGACGTTCTACATATAGTTTTAAACATCATTAGAGCCCTATAGGGTGGTATGGCTAGGTGGTAGAGTGGTCGTCTCCCAACCTGAAAGTTCCAGGTTCAATCCTCTGTCCTCCCATGATCATGTCCAAGTATCCTTGGGCAAGATACCGAACCCCCAGTTGCTCCTGATGATGCGTCGTCATCAGTCGGTAAATGTGTGGAAAAGGGCTACACAAGTGAAAGACCATTTACCATTTATAGACATGATATGACACTCGATAGTCACCTTTATACTCCTATTACCTAATATAGTAGTATTTAAGACATGAATAAGACTTGCAATAAATGTGTTCCGGACGTGTGGAGGACAGGAAGTGATGCCGGGGGTTCAGAGTAGAGTTTTAGCTTTGAGTGGATTACTTCTGCAACAGTAGCCTGTGTTATTATGATGATGGTTATCATGTTATTATTGTGATCATTCAAACCTGCAATAAAAACCTGTTGTTCCAGGGATCAAGTCTGGCGCTTGTGTGCTGACACCACTGACACCTAGTGACCAGTGTAGAATACTACAGTACATTGCTTCACGTCTTTGAGTGCATCTTCAGAACGCCTTATATTTGTATTTTACTTCATTTAGCCATTATTATGCTTGAAAATGCTCAATTTAGCCCAAAAAGTAACTTAATTTAGGCCAAAAGTAAGTAACATTTGCTTAAATATATTTATATATTATTCAACCAAGAAACAGCATGATTTCTTCTATAATATATTTTTGAAAAAATGCAATAGTGAAAGCTGCGAAATTGGGGTGTTCTCATTGAGAGATGCTGTTTGCTGTAGCAGACGTCTTTATTGCCATCATAATTGTTGTGTATTATATCACCATCTCGTGCTCAGTAACTATTCGGTACACAGGCAATACACAGGTTATTTCTGGAGTGTGGGATAATACAAGACCTAGATGAACTGCAGACAGACTCGGTGGGCGGGTCGATGAAAAATATGCTTTACCCCCCCCCCCCCCCCCCCCCCCCCCCAGCACAGCAATCAATTTCGTTTAGCACAAATCCAATGCACTTAAACTTCCAGCGTGAATAACCACGGCCTGCACAGCATGGGAACATTTATTGATAAAGCTATTAATTTAAAGCTTGCTGGTTGCTGGTTGTTACAAGGACAAGCATAGGCATGTAAAATGCTAAAAGACCGTCGTTTGCCTGCTTAAAACGATCAATTCACCAGACTTGTTGTTTAAGGTAACGAGGCAAAGCTTGAACTTTCATGTGTTTGCTTCTTAGATTGAATTTTCTAGTGAGCTGCTGGCGCGACTATTGCCTTTGTCAAGGTTGACGGGAAAAATTGAAGCCACTGCATTTTCAAAGTAAAAGCATGAAAGTGTGCATGAAATAAAGGTTGTTCTGGCGTGGGCAATGGGGTTTTATGTGCTAAATGTGGTAAAGCCTAACAAAGAGTCATTATTTTCTCCTCCTGAGATGGGGTTTCCGTAAAGCCACACTAGCTTTATTTTGAAAAGTCACACCGCTTCCGCTTTTATTGTGGTTGGCTTCACAGTGCCTCCGCGGGTCAGAGCTTCATCGGCTCTCAGAGGCAGCAGGATGAGACGAGGAGCACTCCGACGAGCGGTGACCGTCCTCCCGTCCCCGGGCGTCCTCTCTCGGTCACGGCAAGCCTGATGGGCGTTTTTGTCGTCCCCTTGCCGTCCTCGACGCTCGGATCTAACCGGAAGCCGCGAAATGAAACGAATGAACGTGAGCACCAAGAAGTGTCATGTTGTTGTGCAGCATCACTTATCCTCCTTGGATGCGGAGCCTCGCTGCTTCTTTGTAGAGTTGAGCTGACAACTTTACGTCCGATTTCGCCTCTATTGGAAGCAAACCTTGGAAGCAACTCTTGGAAAAGCGGCGACTTGCCACCGGCTCCCGGCGGAATAACCACTCTTAGCGGTTATTCGGCTTCACAAGCATTCTCTCCGGGGTGGGAATACGGCTGGTGCTTGCCTCCTCTGTGCCGTCTGTTTTTTGTTTTGTTTTGTTTTGTGTTTCTGTGCGTGTGTATGCGTGTTCTTGGCATGAACATCCATGAATGCTTCCAGTGACATGCAAATTACGCATGCACCGTAAACGTAGAAGGCTGTGCGTAATATGCATTGCATCCCTAACTTGGCTCTCGTGTCTTTTGCACCGCATGAGTAGAATGCAGAAACGAGTGCGTTCAAACGCGTGTGTTTTGTATGCAGCCACGCTGGAAGTCGCCCCCAATGTGGCCGTCGGGAGTGGGCAGCCGGCAGCCTTGCCCGAGGGAGTCGGCGATGCGCAGGGCGGCTATCAGCGGCAACATCCCGGCCCTGCCTCCTCACCACGTCCCCAGCGGCCGCAGCGTCCGCGTCTTCATCTGTGCCAACCCTGACGGTATGTAACACTGGCAGCCATCACCTTTCTTTATTGCTGTGCATGGGAATCCCCTTCAAACAGGGGCGTCCTAACAAAGCGCATTATTATTATTATTAGTGTTGGCTAGTGATATCAACATATCAGCCTTTTTTCGTCTTTTGCGCTTTTCTTTCCCATTGTAGTTTTCGTCTTTAATTGTAATATTATAATTAGAATAAAAAAAAACAACAAAACAAGATGTACCGCAAATGGGCCCCCGGGCCGCATTTTGGACACGACTGGCATAGAACGACACCCATATCCAAAATGTGGTCATCAATGACGGAAACATCAGTTTATTCAAGTTTACTCTGCAAGTTTACTGCACTTTACAGCCTGCATGTCAGCTGTGTTATTGGTGACAAATAGGGGTTAACAAATATTCATATTTGGATTTAATCTGCCCGCAGTTTTACCGAACCAAAAGCTCTGTATCAATTTCTCAGTCAGTACACATGTCAAATGAGGGACAGCAAGTGCATTCGTCATTGCGATGCACCTCCACGAGCACGGGTATAGTGTGACTAAAAGTGGACTACATTTTGGACTATGTTTTTTATTTTTTATTAGAGAATTGAATTCATTCCATGGAGAATTACCTGCCAGCAGTTTGCAATTACATTTTCATGCTTTGTTTGAAAAATCATTAAACACAAAAGCTAAACACAAAAATGAAGTGAAACGTTAGCTAGGCGGGTATCAAACCGTGAGGATGCTCTACCATTACACTCCTAGTGGGAAAGTATGTTAATTATTAGTATTGTTAATATCAACATTTCAGCCTTTTGGCATCTTTTTGCTATTTTTTCCCAGTTTGTGCTCATTCTATTTTTTTGTAGTTCTGTTTAATTGTAATTAGGTCCGCAAATGGCCCACAAGCTGCACTTTGGACACCCCTGCCTTGAAAGATGCTTTAAAACCTTAAAAAGCAGACTTGGGGACAGAGTGTGAGCAGAGTGGGTTGTGAGGGAGGCACCCAGTTGCAAAATGTTAAGACACCCTCTGGGTCTGTAGTAAAAATAGGCTCAGTAAAACTGGAGTAAACACAAAAAGCAAAGTAGAGTAGGCTAGGAGGAGCACATTGGCATTGAAGATGTATGAGAAGGTGGCTTTTGTCGAGGAGAGCAAATCAGTTGACCTCAGATTAGAGCGCCATACTGATAACCCTACCACCTGTGGCTGCAAGTGCACACTTTAGGATGCACACATTTAGGGAGACCTACTCAGGGTTTCCCCCGAGGATTTTTTTGAAGCTGTGGTAGTAGGCTGCATGGGAGGCAGACTGCCGGCGCTATGTCGTGCCGATGCTGTGTCGCTGTGGCAGCAATTTTAAAAAATATTTAAATGTAATAATTTAGATTTATAAAACATTACAGATATTTTATACGAGAAATGAAAAGGATTATGCAAAAGACAATGCAGCCAAAGTCAAGGCAACATATTGCATCAACGGCCACATTTTCCAATTCATCGTGAAATAGTAGTTTAACAAACTAAATTGGAGAAAACATACATTTCTATAGTGGAGGTCATGACACGAAGCGTAGCCATGAAGCAGTTGGCATTTTCTTTCTACGTAAGTGAATGCATAACTTTTGTTATAGATAGAGGCATCTTACCGCTGAGTTAGTTTGTCCGTAATCGGAATAAGAAAGATGAAAGTTGCATTATCCGCGTGTGGCTGCCGACATCTGTTCTCCTCTTTTTTTTTTGCCGCCAAAGCAAAAGAGCGAATCAGGAGGGGGCTGAATGTCAGCTGACTGATGTCATATGACATCTACAAAGTGACAGTTATGATGGAGGTGACACGTGACCAACGCCGTCTTCGAGATTGCCGTAATGGGCACCCCTTATATAGTATATATGTTCATTCATACAATGTTTTACCTAACATTGTTTTCACGTAAAAATAAACAAACAACCAATTACCAAGGTGTGGCGGCTTTTATTTTACCGTGGCGTTGCGCCACGATCCAATGCAAATAGCGGAAGGCCTGCTACTGCAGATGTTTTGTGAACTGCAACAATATGTCACGGATAACATAAAATTAATTGGCTGCATAAAGAGCCTGTAGTTAATATCAAAATAACGCATCTGAATGATCCCTATTGTGGTTTTGCAAGCAACAGCTGCTAGCACAGATGTTGGACAGCCTCACATCCGGCGTTCTTATTCCGTTATATTAAAATGAAGTTGTATGCAGAAGGAGCGGGCATGGGGCTTCCCTGTCACCTTTATAAAATGTTGGGTAGCCAGCTTGCCTTTTATTCCAAAGTTGCTGGTGTTTAGATAACCTGCTTACGAGACGCATGAGGACTTCATGGATGGCTGGTCCGCCTTTAGCATCCTCCAGGTCATCTGCTATTGATTGGCTCACTCGCTTTGTGTTTGCATCACTGTGGCTCCTACACACTGAAGCATTGCTGCACTTTGATGTAAGGGTATGTTCATTCATAAGGGTATGTCATTATGTTCTCCATTGACATGCAATGGGAGTAATTACATTTTTTGGCGAAACTGTTTCCCCCTCCACAACACTAGGTGGTGATATGCGTCCTTAAAGCTTGTTTAGTATTGGGGAAAACACATTAAAACCAAATAGTTGCTACTTGCTTTCCTGCCATACATGCACCATCTGTTTGTCAAGATGTAGCTTCAGCCATGGCATAACTTCCCAAAGACAGTTTTTGTCCATAAATCAAAAAATCAGACGTGGATTACACATTTCAAGCCTGTCGTGCATCAGATAAGACAATTGAATCCGAAAGCTTTCAAACTTGTTGCCAAAAATGATGAGGCTGTTTATGATTCTCGCTGCAGCCACTTACTGCACATTATCGCCACGTTTCACTGTGACATTTTGCTGGCCAGCTATGGGTCGATGCATGTTGCAACTCTGCTAAAGATAGACAAGTGAAAGATATGTCAGGCTAAATTTGCCGGGAGTGTGTGTGGTATGCTTGGGCGTTGTCGTGCAGGTCTCCCTGTCGGCCATGTTGTGTTTTTAACTGTCCATCCGCACCCTCGGGAGAAAAAGACTTGGCTTGTCCAAATAGATTACAACAACCCTTCGGAGGAGCGGAAAAGGGAAAAGAGAGAAAAGTGGGACACAACAACAAGCCGTGGGCTCTCACTATTCCACATTCAATATGACCGCTGGATTCAATGTCACATGACCACATACATGACAATAAACACAAGAGATCTAGCTGCGCATTACTGCTGGTGGTGCAACGGTATGCCATAATCACAGTTCGGTACTTATGTCGCTTTTAAGGTCACGGTTCAGTTAGTTTTGGGAACAAAATGCAAATCATAAATCTGCCTAGCTCTTGTACACAGCAGCATTAACAGTTCCAGCTTGTAGTTCCATTCCTCGTCTCTCCTGAAAAATAGCTCCACACTACTTTTGTCTTATCCGCTTGCCTATGTCCACGTGCGCATTTCACTGGTTCACAAACAAGAGACTAACAGCAGAAAAGGGTCTCCAGGCTCTGGCTTGTCTTTGACACTATGGTTAGCCATGGTTCCTGGTAGCCAAAGGCTAGGTCCACCCAATTCCTGCACATAACCACATGTGTTGCACACATGCACGTAAGAAAGCCAATGACATCTCCTTGACTTCCAGACACGGAGGCTGAGAGGAATGCACTGAAAGAGCATGTCTACCCCAAACTACGCGATTTCTGCAGGGAGAACTACGGCATTGAATTCCAGGTAAGTCACAGTTGCTGCGAATGTTCACCATTCTTCCTCGAGGTTTCCTAACACTTTCGGAAGCCTGTCAGTTTCACATGTGAAACACCTTGAGGGACCCCGCATCAGCCCCGTGTCGCTTTAGGTGGACAGAAGGCCAGCAGAGATAAGGCGTCCGTCGGCAGAGGCTAGCACAAATCTAGCAGGGGATAAGGTGGAATGACGCGAGGGCTTTTCCCTTTGTTGCCGTTGCCCGACAGCCAATGCTGCGCTCTCGCTCTCTCTCTCTCTCGCCGCAGAGTGTATTTGCATTGCAAATCAACATCAGCGTGCACTGAAAGATTGCTATCAGAGGTTTGTTCAACAAATCCAGGAGAGCCCTCCAGCCAGTGGGAGATTTTGGCTCCAGATAGTTCTTGGAAAAACGAAAGAAAGATTTGTTGTGATGTGTTAGTCAGCATGGTTCTTATCTTGGCTATTTTATGAAGGAATATCTGGCTTTAGTGTAAAATAAGAGGTATGAAGTGGGGATATGTCAGGGATGTTAAGAGTGCGGCCCAGGAGCAAATATGGCCAGTGGCTTGTTTTTTATTGGTCCTCAGCGTATTCTAAAAATAAAATAAATGAGTTATTAATTATATATATTATGAGCTCTTACACTAACTTGCTTTGTCACCTGTATTTGTCACTGACATGATTTTTCTACTTAAATATGTTCTATGTTGTTTGTAATTATGTTCTACGTTGTTAGTTTTTTTTTAAAGCGAACGTTAAATTAGTAAAAAATGCATTTTTGCAAGTCTGAAACCACCATTTTGGATGGAGCTTGGGAAGGGGGCGTTTCCCAAGTGACGTCGGTGAAGGAGCAGGATTGTAAACAAACGCTAGCTAGTCGACTGGTTCGGTATATTTTTCATCAAAATACTCAGTCATACCAAAACGTTGTTCGCTGTTCAGTGTCCGAGTGATACTGTAAGTTTGTTTTCTTTTCCAAAAGACGAAGGTTTAAGACTACAATGGACGAAGCAAGTACAATAGCCATCCACCGAGGAAAGTGCTTTAAGCCGACACATGCTGTGAGTAGCCCCGCGTGCAGCGAACCACACAGGAGAGCGGGGACTGAGCTACCTGCCGTGGACGAGAACGGTGCATTGTAGGCTAACATGCTGTGAGCAGCTCCAGGTAGACCTTGTCTGGAGAACGAAACAAGTTTCGGTGTATGTGATATGGGCCGCCGCCTCGCATTCATTTAGCTGCACATATGTATTATTATACGGTATCTCCCATCTTGTCCATTCTCTCATGGTTGTTTACTTGTGATGTTCAACTGCGCTGACGTCACTCGCCTTCTGACGAGCTCCGACCAAAATGGCGGTTTGAGACATACAAAAATCCAATTTTTAATCATTTAATGTTTGCTGTAAAAAAAAACGAACAATGTAGAACATACTGTAATTACAAACAATATGGAACATCATGAAGAATGTGGACACAAAATCATGTCAGTGACCCTTTAAGATGTTTTGTTCAGTTAGCTCAGCATATATTTACCTATATTGGATTAGTTTGAAAAATACATCATCGTGCCCCGGCTGCATCCTTTAATTTTTCTGTATGTTTGCCTCACTGGAAAAGGTTTGAACACCCCTGACGTATGCGGACATCGTTTCTGGCATTTTATAGAAGTGTGCATGTGCAGGGGTCAAGTTTGGTGCATTATTTATTAGGATGCCTGTTTCGCTGAGCATATTTGATCTAAAATGACACCCTCACACAATTACACTGCGACAGTCTGTTAGCAGCGAGATGTGTTGATGGGATTTAACACTCGCCCTCAAGCAAACATCACAGAGAGTGCATGTGTGTGACTCGGCATTGCCAGCGATTTGTAGCTGTGGCGGCAGGCGGAGAGCGAGAGACAAATTCTAGAATTTCTTGCGCGTGTGTGACGTATGAGCACAGGATGATGGATGAAAAAAAACAAACATGCAAAGACGCTTTTGGCTTCACAACGTGCAGCCACGTGCCCGTCTGGTGATTCAGCTTGCTGTCATGAAGGATCAACATGAAGCGATTTATGCAGAAAGGCTGTGAGTTATGTCTCTCACACACACACACGCACACACACAGTCAACCCATGCCACGTGACAAGTTGGCACCTCAGCCAAAACCAGTTTATGAGAGCTGGATTACGAATCATTGTTGCTTTCTTGCAGTGCTGCTCGACTCTCGTCAGCGTTGGCTTTGATTCATAATTCATGCGCCATCATGACAACCCACCCATACACGAACTCTTTTCGGCGGCACACACTGACACACATATGCCAGGCTGAAGAAACCTTCCCAGTCCCTCGCCGCTTCCTTCCAGAATCTTCTTCCGATCCGTGGATGGACTGGGATCAAGCAGATGAAGAGAGAAAGAGGGTGGAAGGAGGGCACGGGAGTGTGGCACAGGTGGGCTGCATCCTTCTTGGGTCAGCATGTGGAGCACATTAGCATTAATTTACAAGCTTTTTACTGACTCTAAATTCAATCATGTGACCATTCCTGAGCACAAACTGAGCATTTGGCAGGTTTGGCTTCCTTCGCCGTGAGTATTCACAGTGGAACCCGTTTCAGTCAATGCCCTTCGGACTGCCCGAGTGCCGTTGATGTAAGTGTTTGTCGGCATAACTGAAATTGCGACTAGTTATTTCTTGCTCAGGGCATTGAATCGATCGCAACTGGACTGTTCAGGTAGTCTTAAAAGATATTTTGCCCCTCATCCCAGCTTTTTGACTCACACCAACTACTGGAACACAAACTGGATGTTATCAGAACCCTACAACACAGAGCTGATGATGTTCCCACCAGCCCAAAGGCCAAAGAGAAAGAGCATAAGTACCTGAGGGATGCCCTCAAAACCTGTGATTACCCCACCTGGTCGTTTGTGAAAAGTGCATCTCGTTCCAGAAAGCAAGGTGGATGAGGAAGAAAAGAGTAGCAGATGCAATAACATTGTCGTCCCATACGTCCCGGTCTATCTGAGAAACTCAGAAGGATTTTCAGCAAACATAACACTTTGAGACAGAGGATGGTACACCCCAAAGACAGGACACCCCATACCCAGAAAAACAATCTGGTGTATACTGTCCAGTGCAGTGAGGAATGCACTGATTTTTACATTGGGGAAACCACACAGCCACTGAGCAGGCACGTGCTAACTCTTCAGGTCATGACTCTGTGTTCAAGCTGCACCTCAAAGAGGAAGAGCACTCTTTTGAGGACAAAATGTACACATTCTGGACAGAGAAGACAGATGGTTTGAAAGAGGAGTGAGGGAAGCCATCTATGTTACGGTTGAGAAGCCATCTCTGAACAGAGGGGGAGGTTTGCGGCGCCATGACCTTTCTCCCACATACAATGCTGTCCTCTCATCCCTTCCTAAAAGATTAAATCATTTAGCCTCTAACAAATAAACAAGGCACAGCCACCTTGGTTCCAGGTGGGTCCATGACTATCATCACATCTGAATGGGATGCCAACGAAAGTGATACCAGCCAAACCACCATCGTTGGCAGGCAGAGGCCCCGCTCCATTGTATCCCAATGACCTTCATCGCTAAATAGTGAAACCATTCCTGTCTGGACATGTCTCCTCCTTACGAGGGGAAATACACAGGATCTTATACCAAGTCCTTAGACTAGAGACGTCCTATCTAGTCTGACTAGTGTTTGTACCACCTCGTCTCTTGAGCATGAACTGATGAAGCCTGCTAGGATGAAAGGCCAAACGTCTTCTAAGACAATCTGAACAGTCCAGTTGCGATCGATTCAATACCCTGAGAATACAGTCACCTGGATGAACGAGAATATTCAAGCATAGTTATTGCTTGCACATTTATTTGGATCTTTTGCCAGCGACATAAGGAGAATGAGCGACAATGAAGGATTTTTTAACTTACGTCAGTTTGTTGACATGGTTTTCCTCCCTTTGTGCATACTTTAATATAGATTTGATTTCATATTCATATATTTTGACTAGAGTGACAATAAAGCTTTTGTACATGCTTTCTCACAGTGGCCAACAATCTAAATAGAAAATGAAATGGGTGCATTTTGTTAGTTGTGTGGTACAGTAGAATCCAGGTTAATACTGCCATGCTTTTATTTTGAAGCTCACTTTGCACTGAACAGAAGGTCGTGGTGTGCATGTTTTAATGTTGTGTAATTACACGTTAATTGTGTTGCTGCTTTGCGATAATGAGGAAGTTGACAATACTAAACAAATAATAAACAAATTGATTTTTCATAGAAAAGCGGTCGACTTAAAGGTAAACTGCACTTTTTTTTTTGTCCCCTCATCAACAATCCTTATGTGAGACTTGAACACATATGTCTTTCTCTTTTCTGTGTGTTCTGAAGATATTAACAAAGATAAAAAGAGACAGCTCATTGCCGCACGTAATGGGATACACCTATGCCGCCTCCGCCTATGAAGACTGCTATTAAAACGCCTCCAAAAACCTCCAACAAGGTTTAATGGTTTTATGTCCATGCTGCAACCATGTAGTAACAGATACATTCATGATAACATGTAATACTTACAGTGTTTTGCAGCATTTTGGTCCTTTCAAGCATTACCCGAACTTCCTTCCTCGGGGCATTGATTTCACATAGCGACATAGAAACAAACGCATACACCTGGCGTTAACTTTTCCAAACTCAAAAACACAAACACAGCAGCAGTGGCAGCAGCTCCAATATGTAGCGTTACCGCCGAGTGCTGCGGGCAAGTGTGTGGTGAAGCTAGTCGCTAGCCGGCTAGTAGCTAGCCGGTGTGGTGTGGCAACGTGTCAATACGCCAATACATAGTTTAATCGGCGTAACAGTGTTAATAATAATAATAACAATGTTGCTGTAGTTTGGTTAATATGCGTGTCACATTAGATGTAAATGGGTGCTTTTTATCTGTTGTTATACCTTTGTTATATCTTTAGTTGTTATATCTTTTAATAGCAGTCTTCGTAGGCGGAGGCGGCATGGGTGTATCCCATTACGTGCGGTAATGAGCTGTCTCTTTTTTAGCTTGGTTAATATCTTTAGAACACACAGAAAAGAGAGACATATGTGTTCATGTCTCACATAAGGATTGTGGATGATAATTTCCCAAAAAAAAGTGCAGTTTTCTTTTAAGCGGGCACGTTTTAGTAATAAGAAGAACCCAGTGGACCAGGACTTGATGAGGTGGTCGACATAGACAGGTTGTCGACATTAGGCGGGTTAGCGGATTCCACTGTACAAGGATATTTTTCCTCAAAAGTGTCTAAAATAAGGAGCTTAAGCTACTGTATATTGGCACCATTTTGATGGGGATTTCTGCCCCCCCCCCCAATTTCATGCCCTTTCTTCTCTGCCTTCTTGGGCGTTATCCCAAAGTTTCGTAGTCTAGCATTCAGTGAATTAAAAAAAAGATGTTTCCTTCATGTGACCTGCCGCAGGCAAACGCCTTCCAAGGGCGTTAGAAAGCCGCTTAGCAGAAGCTGCTTCTGCTCTTACATAAGTTGAGGGGAGGAGTGGGAGAGCGAAATCAAACAGGGAGGAATGGGAAGGAAAAACAGAGATGGAGGGTAAAAGGCTGCCAAATCCCGTCCCATGGGAGCCCTCGCTTCATCAAAAAAGTCCCTTCAAATGAATTTCCTCTTAGCCTCATTTATGCGTTCTTGCTTATTTTGGATTCCTGCCTCGCTTCTGTGCTGCCCATTTTCTCCGTCATCCATCATTTCATTCTTCCACATGGCAATGGAGTGCAGCGATCATGGCACAAATTTAATCAGCCTTTCCTCTTCCCCTCGCCTTGCACACGCGCACGCTCGCTGAATAGATACGACTATTAATTTAGCTCTTAATTACAACGCGGCCTCGTGGTCACCTGCTGGAACCCGGCAGACACCCATCATAAACTCGCTTTGTTCCCTCCTGCGGCCAGCAAAGGGGCCCATCGCAGGAAGTAGATTAGTGACACTGATCTGCCGTGACTGATGTGGAGAGCTGGATGCTTCCTCCAAATCAAAGCAGACCTATCAATAATCTGCTCAGGTCTCTGGCGGTGTGGCATACAGCCCTGCCTGGCTCCTTGTGCTCTCAGAGAGTCATCAACAACCATGTTTTTGTTCTGGTGTGCTCAGGTGGTGGACCTCTATTGGGGCGTGGACCCGGAGGAGTGGGACAGTCCGGAGCTGCAGCGGCTTCGGATGAAGCTCCTGGAGGAATGTCTGAAGACATCAGTGGGACCGTGCTTCGTTGTGAGTACCTTCATGCTATAATCCACACATCCTGGATACCCTAAACAGGCCAAAATTACCCAAGTATCTATGAGTTTGTGAAAACAGCTGCAAGGAAGGCGAGTGCAACACATTTTAAGGTGGAGAAAGGGACAATGGGCGAGACGCAAAAAGGGCACAGATGACAGGTGGCGTAATGGATGATGAATTATTCAAATAGAGCAGATCTTTTTCTGGAGGTTGAAACTGAGGTGAGAGATCACAAGGAGAGCTAATGCATCATGGGTAAGACAGCACTCCTGAGAGCATAATCTCGGTTTTGCATCTACACCTGCGTTCGTCTTCCTCGCCAACGCTTTTCATGGTGACAATCAATTTCTATTTGCAGCTTTGCACTACAGGTGAAATTAGCCAAACTCATCCAGTAGTTTGAAAAAAGCATTCAACATGAACCTTGACACAACAGCATCAACAATGGACATCACAACACCACACACGCTATCGTCATAAAAAAACAGCATTGCTCAAGCAGAGAAATAACCTGAAAGGAGCAAATATTGGCATAAATGAGCATCTGACAAAGCGCAACACTGACATCGCCAAGAATGCACGCAACTTTAGGAAGCAGGGTAAAATTCAAGACACTTGGAGCACTAACTGCAAAATCTATATCAAGTTTAAATGGAGAACAAGAAAACCCCAAAGTACTTGCAGTCAAAAGACACAATACACAAACAAAGAATGAATACAGCAATAACATTAAATTTGACAATAAATGATTAAATATTGACCTCAACAGCAGAAGCATGCATGCCAATTTCAACTATATCAAGCAATTATGGCGGCAGTGGCTCAGGAGGTATAGCAGGTCGTCTAGAAACTGGAGGATTGGCAGTTCGAACCGAGTGTCATCCACCCCAGTCACGTCTGTTGTGTCATTGGCCAAGACACTTCACCCACGTTCAAATGTTTCGTGGTGGTATATTCCATCCATCCATCTATTTTCTGGAGACTTTCCCAGCTGACTTCGGGCTAAAGGCGGGATACACACGGGACTGGTCACCAGCCAATCGCAGGGCACATATAGACAAACAACCGTTCACACTCACATTCATACCTATGGACAATTTAGAGTCACCAATGAACCTAACATGCATGTTTTTGGAATGTGGGAGGAAACCGGAGTACCCGGAGAAAACCCAAACACGCACGGGGAGAACATACAAACTCCACACAGAAATGCCTAACGGAGATTCAAACCCAGGTCTTCCAGATCTCCTGACTGTGTGGCCAACATGCTAACCACTGGTGGTATATCTTTAGCGCTTAATCTATATTGAACATTTAGTGAGGAATTATGCAATGTTTCATGTCATTTTGACTCTGGTATTTATTTATTCATTCATTCATCTTTAATCTCTTTACTTATTTTAACTTTTTTGTTTTCTATTATTAGTCATTCTATTTATTATTATTTTATGTACTTTTATCGTTCACTTGAACAGTTTTATTTGTATTTTTAACAGCTATTATTGTTGTTTTCTTTTCCTTGAAATTAAAAATGCCTCAAATAATGACTTTTTTGCCCTTTGCACACTTCAGAGGCACAACAGAACACATTGACAGTGCAGGTAATACAAGCCAGGCGCCATCAGGCTAAACGTTGAGTGGAAAAGAAACGGTGCAATCTCCGCTTTTGTGCTCCCAGCGTGTTGTTGCTGTCTAAGCCACGCTGATTTCATTCACAGCGGTCAGCCCGCAATTTCACCACTTTAACCTTTCCTGACCCTGAGCGTCTGCATGCCACACTAAAAGAAAGTGGGCATGAAGGTAGCACAACATATCTCCAATTTGCTCTTGTATCTGCCTCTGCAGAGCCGTCGTTGGAGATGAAGACGAGGTGTCCACGACACCTTCTCTTCACCCACGGGTGCTCCAACAGTGCTCATCATGCCACATCATGCTGCTTAAATCTTTGATGGCATATTTTAGCAGTCGGCTCTTTGGGGTAGATGTCACTTTGTGTCAAACATTGTAAGTCCTCCTTGGACCGTCTGAGAGCATCAGCCCGCCAACATCAGGACCAGTTGGTGCTGAATTTCAAAATAAATGCCAAACACATTCCGTGTATTTCCACTGAAATCAAATAAAGGATTCATATATAGTTGTAAGAATGCAATTTAGAGCACTTCATGCGCTTTGTTCTCAATTTCCTGTTCAATACCACCAAAATAAAACATACAGTAATCCAATAATACACATAATCCATAAAAAGTGAAATTACCACAAAGTTTGTGTGTGAGCCTTGAAATCCAATTGTCTTAAGTCTCCAAAGAGGCTGTTATACGAGCAGCATTAAAAGCCACTAACACACACAAGTCTACACCATGACACACCTGGACGAGGGGGGCTTTTCTCTAATCTGTCAATAAAGGTGGTTTCCATGGTGATTGCAGGGGTTGGCATGGTGATGGTAAGCATGACAATGAGCCACGACTGTGTTTTCTTCTTCTTCTGCTCCCCTCTTCAGTTCTCCAACGGTCTCAAATTCCCCCTGTGTAAAAAACACTCGATAAACGCCTCAAGGACACGTATCAGCCTCGCCACTTCCACTTGTGCTTTTTCTCCCATCTGCCCGTGAAAGAGGATAGTTGGGGATAAAGTAACCTCGATTTTTCTCTCTCTGCTCCTCTCCCCATTCAGTTAGTGTGATGTAAGGCTAACATGATCGCCTAGTCCTGGAGGTTTGACCCCTCTGTGGAAGATGATCTATCTGCATTCCAAAAATCCCCTGATTTTTCTGTTTATGCAGGAAGCCTAAGTGGGATGTCATGTTGCACATCACTTGCGTCTTCAGAGAATTGTTTGTGGCCCCAAATGAGCAGAGCATGTAGCAGATCGATACGTATAGCAGGCAGTCTATTTTGTTGATTAATGGAGCAAGGGATTGTTTGACTTCTTGCTGTAATTCCAGATGTACTTCTTGCTGTAATTCCAGCACATGATAACTTTTGCCCTCCCAAGCGGGCTCATGAGGAAAACTGTGCGTGTAGTATACAGTAAATCCTTAACTCTTTCTTTGGCCTGTTTCCTTCAATGCCAATGCCATCCAGCGGTATTACAAACTCTGGATTCTCTCTTTCAAAGGGGTGACATTCCTTTGTGCATTTGATTGTGCATTCTTGCGTAACAGCTGATTTATTCCTTTGGGACTGTGTGCGACATGGACGCATCACAGAGGATGCTGTCCAACAGATCTTGATTTGACATGTTCCTTGCATCTGCTCCCGCTGCGACTGCCAAGGCAACCAGGACCAGCCCGACGTGGCATGACTCTCAGGCGCCACTGGCACCAGCGTGCAAGCATAATTTTCCACTTCGGTCCTTCGCCTTGGAGTTTAGTAGCTTTGCCCCAAGGCTGCGAGTGTGCTCCAACACAGGAAATAAAGATCAGCCAGTCGTGGAGTGGAAAGCTTCATTTCTCTCAAAGGTTGTCCTTGAATGTGGCGGATGGAGCATATCAAGGAATAGCCCAGATAATTTAAGCCGATACTAAGTCAGCTGTCATTTAAAAGTATGCAACAAAGACAGGAGAAGAGATTTTACTGTGTAATGATGATGAAGACATGGGTGGTGATGATTAGAATATTAAACTAATGAGCCCACACGCATTATCCTTACAAATCTACATCCCGTATTAAACTGCTGTATTAGGTTTAGTACCATTCCTTCTACACATAAAGCAGATCTGCTCATGTTCTTAGAGTTTAAAAAGGAGACGGTTATCATTTCATAATTTGAGACTTCTTTTACCACAGTGCACAGGCCGAAACAGATTTCGTAATCCACAGTGACAGAGCAAAGACACCCAGTATTCATAGTAAGACCAAAATATAATGACTTAAACATCCTTGTCAACTTGGAAACAAGCTAGAAACGAGTTCAGCAGAGTTGTTTGTTTCTGTGTTTTCAAATAGAAAACATAATGTGGCATTTTCATGTGTAAAAATTACATCCGTGATGATGAGGTGAAGCAATTATCAAAATGCACACACACATTGAGCGAATATTGCAGTAAAAGCATGCCCCTGTTGCCAAAAAAAAATGTCTGGTAGACATCCCAATCGTGCTAGAAACACTCACACAATTCTGGAAATGAATTGCCTTAAATACGTTTCCCTGCCATTGACTGATGCTTTGCTTTGCTGACCTCTTCTTCCACGCTTTCTTCAGGGTTTGGTGGGAGAGAAGTATGGCAGCATTCGAGTGCCAGGTGAGGTGGAATCAGCAGAGTTCGAGATGATCTTGGACGCGGCGATGGAGGCTGGGTTGGACACACACATCTTAGATGAGTGGTACTGCAGAGATGAAAACTCTGTGCCACCCGCATACTACCTCAAACCCAAAGCCCAAATGCTTAAGAACTACCAGAACTCTGTGAGTACATTGATGAAAGAGCTTGCAAATGACCCCATGAATCAGAGAATCATTTCTTTGTCTTAAAATGTATGCGAAGAAAGAACGCGCATAAAGAAAGTACACTTCCAACAAAAGGGTTTAGCATGAATTTTCAGATGCCAAGCAGTTCTGCATGCATCCCCTTTCTGCCATCATTTCTCAGTGTGTGACGTGCAGGGTAAAGTCAATCTGTCCTTTCCCTGCCTGCCATCCAACTTAGATGGAGTCCAGCAGCGCAGCCAAGACCAAGAATGACAAGGCCTGGAGGAAAGTGTCGGAAGACATCAAACGGATCTTCCGTACGGCGGTGCTGCAGCTTCAAGAGAAGGGAACAATGCAGAGCACTCTGGCCAAGAAATTCCTTTGCTCTGGTTAGTTTCAGGTCTGCTTCTTCCATGTCAGAGAATGCATCTTACTCTTATTAATCATTGTTCTCTGAAGAAGACAGTATCCTGCCAATGACAATGTTTTGTTTCAAAAGGATGAACCACAGTGAATATAAATAATAAAAACTTGAATCAGAGGATATTCTTCACTGTAAGAAAAATGTTATGCTCCTTCATTGAGCTTATTGCCACTGTCTGGAAAAACTCCTGCCATCTCCTGTAAGGCCAAAGTTTTTCTTCCACACTTGTGTCTCTTGGATCTAATTAGCAGGCCAGTGTGTGAACAAAACTACACAGGAGATGCTGGCAGACTCCTTGTGGGGGAGCCTCTTTTACACTTCAGTCGCGCCGTTATCAACTTTGGCTCCGCTTAAATGAAGCTCAGGGGAAATCAATGTAATCGCTGGCAAAAGGGTTACTAAAGCTTTTCAGATTATCGCCTGAAAGAAATCTACATCTGTTAGACTTTTATCTGAGGAGGATGTCGAGCATTGCACTCCGGCTGCATTTTAAGCAGCTTCTTATTGACAGCTTAGGAAAATAGTGGCCATATAGTTTAGGTTTCCACATGCATTTGATCACTGTGTACTAAAGTTATAACTAAGATGTTCTGTTTTTCTGTCATTTCAGCCTTGGAGGATGAATTAGACTTTGCCCTCGGGAAACAAACTCCTGCCTTTCTCAGGAAATGTGTTTGCTACATTCGCAAGATCTCAAACTTTGACCGTTTCGCCAAACTCCCAGAGATGGCCCGCTACATGGACATTGTGGTCAGCGGTGACCGCATCATGCGCAACCAGGAAGCCTACGAGCGCCTGTTGAAGGTGCGGGATGAGTTCATACCAACAGTGGTGGCGGCATCCAACCTTCGCGTTTACTCCTCTGTCACGCATTGTGACATGAAGCTGGGCTACTCCCAGGAAGTGGAGAGCCACTATGTGGAGGGTCTGTGCAAACAGTTCTACGAGGACATGGTGGATATCATTCAGGCCACAGTTCAGCAGAACTTTGACACAGAGACTGACCCACTGTACGATGAGATCCTGCAACACCTGTCCCTCTGCAAAGCATATGCAGCACTGTATGAGTACAAGGCTGAGTTCTTGGATTACGTGCAGGAGTATCTTTTGCCATCTAAAGGGAGTAGGATGGGTCCGCTTGTGGTACATGGGGGACCCTGCACGGGAAAAACTTTGCTGCTTGCAGAAGTTGCCAAACAGGTGAGGCCCTGTCATTCTAGTTTTGGTATCCATTCAACAATCCAAACTTAAACCTCTGTCCACACTGTTGTTTTTCAGGCCTACGCGTGGCTACAGAAAGAGATGGGCCCTGAAACTGACCCAGTGGTCATTGTCCGTTTCATTGGCTCAAGTCAGTCCTCCACAGACTTGCGCACCCTCCTCCAGAGCATCTGTGAGCAGATTGCAATAAACTATCGCTGCTTGATTCACTTTTTGCCTAACAAGATCCAGGAGATGAGGGAGCTCCTGGTCAACCTCCTTGGGGAATCCTCCTTTCACAGGCCTTTGGTCATCATCCTGGATGCCCTTGAGCAGCTGTCAGATGCCGACGAAGCCCGCAAGCTCTGGTGGCTTCCCATACACCTCCCTCGGACGGTCCGCATTGTAGTTTCAACATTGCCCAATAAACATGGAATCCTGCAGAAGCTCCGACATGCCATCCATGATGACGACTATTATGTTGAGTTAACACAGAGGGATCGCAAGGTCTGCAGCCAGACACTTAAGCAGCAGTTACTTGGTGTCAAGAGAAAGGTCACCTCGGGCCAGCAGATATATGTAAACGAGGCTCTAGCCAAGTGTACATTGCCAATGTTTGTCAATCTCATCTACAGAGAGGTAGTCCACTGGAGGTCTCACAAAGATGTGGATGAGAAGTCCCTGTGCTCCACTGTACATGAAAGCATCGAGCAGCTGTTCTATTCAGTAGAGAATAAGTTGGGCCAACGATTTGTCTTTAGAGCATTAGGATATATCACCATGGCCAAGGCAGGGTTAACTGAAATTGAGTTGGAGGATATTCTATCCCTGGATAACATAGTTCTTGGTGACGTTGTAGTTGCATCTTACCTCAAAAATCCCTTGAGAATCTCCTGTGACTTGGTAGCGAGGCTCAAAGAGGAGCTGGAAGGTTATCTGGTTGAACGTCAGGTACGCAACGTCACCCTGATGGTCTGGGCCAACAGACATCTGCATCTCATTGCCCAGAAGCTGTACCTAGGTAATGAGGAGGATGTCCATCAAATGCACAGCCTTCTAGCGGAGTACTTTCTGGGAGCGTGGTCAGGGGGCAGAAAGAAGATCTTTACATACGACAACAATCATTTTACTTCCCAAAATATATCACACCACAAAAACCCCCATCAACAATCTCATGAGAAAACATCATCTGACAAGTACTCTTATGACAGGCAAACACCTGAGCAGCCTTGGGTCTTCCAGTGCAACCTTTTGGAGCCTGACATTTTTTTTGTCAACCACAGAAAGATGACGGAGTTGGTGTTCCACCTCACCAGAAGTGGGCGCACTGATGACCTCATGTTTGGGGTCATCATGAATTTCAGCTGGCTCTACACAATGATCAAGATTGGCCAGTTTGAAAAGGCCTTAAACGATATCGACTTGGCGTACAGTTACACCCAAGAAAAAGAACTGAAGTTTCTATCCACCACTCTTCGCAGCATCAAGGTAAAGGTCTTGAAGAACCCAGCATCTCTCTCAGCAGAACTGCAGCAAAGGCTTTTGCCAGTTGTCACCTCCCTGCCCAAGCTTCGACACCTTCTTCTGGAATGCGACAAGGATGGTCCCAAGTACTGCTCAATTGTGCCTCTGCACTCCTCAATGGATGTCACCTACAGTCCAGAGAGGCTTCCTTTGTGCTCAAGTTACATGCAGATTGTGGAGATCCTTCCCACTCTAGCCCCAAACATCGTCCTTGTAGCACTTGAAGATGGGTCTGTCAGCACATGGGATGTCGAGACTAGACAACTGCTGCGACAGATCGACACAGCCAGATCTGTTGTCCTGGGAATCAGACTAACCAGTGATGAGAAATATCTTGTTGTGGCCACCACCAAAAACACGCTTCTCATCTATGATAATCATAAATCCTGCCTTCTATCAGAGGTTGAAATCAAGGGGTCCAAACATGGTGGCATCACCGGTGGGGTGGCGTTCATCAATGGCTTCACTTTATCCACTCACCATGCTTTAGCTTGGCTTGAGGCCAGTAAAGACGTCAACGTTATTGATTTACTTTACGGCTGGCCTCTCTATCAGTTCCATTGCTGGTACGAGGTGACTTGTGTCCAGTGCTCTCCAGATGGAATGTATGCCTTCTGTGGACAGTACCTCAACACTGCATCCATCTTTCATCTGGGAAATGGGGACAAGTTGGCCACTATTACGTCTGAATTTTCTGGAGGTTTTGTCAAGTCCATTCTTGTCCTGGACACACTCAACCAAATGGTGATGATTGACAATGAGGGTAGCCTCTCAGTATGGAACACCAAAGAAATCACCAACCCACGTCTGATGGAGGATTATGACTGCAGAGGAGATGACAGTGAGGTGGTGAGCATTGAGTTGTCTGAAGACCAGCGCTCAATTCTCCTGTGCAAGGCCAGAAGTATTGAGGTTCTAGATACAAAAGTGTGGAAAATGGTGGAGAAGTTTAAAGCTAAACGTAGTGAACGCTTTGTAGCTGCAGTTCTGTCCAAAAACGGCCAGAGCATTGTGGCCTCAATGGAGAAGACCTCTTCCATCTTTGTGTGGAGGAGGGACAGCGGGCAGTGCATGGCCAGCCTGATTGAGATATCAGGAGCCATTGTCAAGCTCATCAAATCAGTTCACCACAACCTGCTCCTTTCTGTTGCCAGCAGTGGAGTGCTGTCTGTCTGGGACATTGATATCATCACAGCTATGTCCAATATTGACAAAACAGGCAAGAAGATCCAAACATTGCAGCTGTCTGGCAGAGAGGATTATGTGTTTACTATGGATGGCTCAGAAGCAGTCCACAAGTGGAACTTTAGCACTGGATTCATAGAGACTGTCTTCAAGCATGAGGGCATAGTGGAAAACTGTGTACTAACCTCATCGGGTGATCTAATGGTAACTTCTGATGACAAGTGCAGTCAGTACATCTGGCAAACCAGCTCTGGGGAGAACATCTTTCGCATCAATGGACAGAGAATATCCCAGTTGCTCATCACCCACAATGACCAGTTTGTTGTGTCCCTCTGTGAGCAAAATGCCTCAAGAGTTTGGAGACTTGCCACAGGACACAAGGTCTGCAACATCTTGGTCACCCTCCAGAACGCACTGGTCACCACAGCCAACACATTTCTTGTGGGAACCTCCAAAAACAAGCTCCTCGCCGTCAGCTTGTGGTCGGGCAGCGTATCTAAGAAATTTGTTTGCGATGACGGCATCACGATCGTCAATTTCAAACTTATCCCTGACTGCCCTGACTGTGTCGTGTTCATCACGTCCACAGAGACCGTCTTCATCTGGAGCGTGGCGGACGAGGCCGTTTGCAGACGTGTCCAGTTGCCGGCCAACTTTCTCAAAAATCTTGAGGATTTCCAGATCTCACCCAATGGCAAACAAGGAATTGTGTCCAAAGGTGACGAAAATATTAATGTGCTGGACCTACACAGTGGGAAGCTGAGGCTTGTCCACGCTGCCGGTATAATTTGGCGTCAAAAATTATCACGAGACGGCCGTTATCTCGTATACATCTGCTTCCGCAACTGTGATGAGGACGACGACGCTGGCGTTGTTTCCAATCTAATTGTGATGCGCCTTGCTGACGGGAAGAGTATTGGCACATGCTCCTTATACAAGACACCCACTTTCCTTTCGCTCTCTCAGAGAGCTTTGAACATCATCATTGGCTTTGAGGATGGCAGCATTGGCACATACACAGTGGTGGACCGTGTAGACGCTGCCCTAAAGATCAAGATAGCCACCTCCAACAGCCGCCAGATAGTCAACAATGCTTCACAAAAGGTGCGGCCAAAATGTGGCAGTTATTCCTTTAAGACTGTCGCTGACTGCATTTGGAGGGAATCAACAGAAGTCTTCTCCAGGGACAGCCCAATCAATGTGTCGGACTCTGGTGAAGGTGAGTCTACTACGCCGACGAAAAAGGCAGAGCTGTTGCAGTGAGCGGGTGGGAGTTTCAAAAAAATAAATAAAAAAGGTGGATCTGTGGCGAGTTTCAGAATCTTTGGCAGTGGGGTTGCGGTTGACCCTTGTTTACAGCCACGTGATTCAGCTGCAAATGTCAGGCGTCTGACTATTTAAACGCTGCACCCAAATGATGTATTACCTAGCTGTCGCGCTGTTTTAGTTGATTTTACATTCAGACGGTCGGGAGAAAATAGCATATGAAGGACACATATTGTGTATGATATGAGTTGGCCATTTTGGGTCCTTTTTGCATTTGAAGAACAATTATCATTCAAACGTTATTTGTGACAGAACATTGTCAAACCATTCCAGTCACTTTCATTGTATGTACAATATGTTAATTTAGACTGCTGGCTATAGTGTTCCTTGAACAATTTTATTTTATGTCTACATCGGTTGGTATGTACAAAAAAATGAACATATGTACATATCTTTTTGGCTGCTGCAATTTGTGCAACTCCTTAAAATGTTATTGTGCTTAATGCAATCAAAGTGAGTGCCTGGAATTTCTAAATGTCCTTTATGTGCAGACCACAAGATTTATGAAAATGCAGGGAATTTGTAAACACAGTATATACACACACGCACACACACACACACACATACAGAGTCAAAAACAGGAGTGACTGGTTGCTCTTTGTGACAACAGTAGTAGAGATTTTGAGTTACTGTGAATTTTCCTGCAGTTCCATCAGTGTGTGAGCTGTGTGTTTTAAAAGGGGAACACCACTAAGGAGCATACAGTGTAGCATAGCACCATACACAGTCACGCCTTAATCAGAGTACATGCTTTAGATCTAGTGGAGTTCAAGTGTTCACATGTCAATAAGAGAAAAGGACAGCATTATTAGTCCATTTGGCCCTGTGAGTATACAGTATTTAGAGGTTTAGACACTAGATGGAAGCACTTTATTGGTGGTTTGTGAGCAATTATTAGATTTATTCCTACAGTATATGGAGCATTGTGTTAGATGTTTTTATCTGATCTAGAGTTGTCTTAACACCGTTTTCAAACAGGATTTGCCTACAGAAACACACAAGATGTCCAGGTACTTTGTCTTGCCTTCATTATTGTCGCAAAGACAAACAGATGAGAATAAGTCCACAAGGTTTGTGACTTTCAGGTGAGAGTTTCAAATGGTTGTGGTAAATAATAATAATAATTCAATGTAGACTGTACTTTTCATTGTACCTTTAACAAAAATGCCTTTGTTGATATGACAGATGCACAACTACAGTTTGAAATACAAAGCATCTTGACAAGTGGTGTCCAAAGTGCGTCACAGGGGGCCTTTTTTGCTTTTTTTAAATATATTGAATCTGCTTATTGTAAAAATAAAATAAATGCATTATTAATGACATACACTATTAGACATTACACTAAGATAGCTTGTTCAGATAGCTTAGCAGAACATTAACCTACATTGGATTGGTTTTTAGCATCATTAATGAAAAAAAAAATATTAAAGCGCATCTTTCAATTTTTCTGTATACGGCCCTCGGTGAAAACAGTTTGGACACCTCTGATCTTGGCAGCTAAGTGAGCCCACAGAACTCAACGTTGTTAAGATCAGGTCAAGCTGTAAGTAAGTACTATAATGTTCGCCTGAGACAAAGCCACACACTTTCCTCTCAAAGGGCTAATCCACCTTCTATGTTTACTCAGTTTGATGATGGCCCTTGGATCATTAGCAGCATCAAGCTTTAAAATATTCCCTGAAGTCTATTATTAACGATTCCTATATCACGTAATTGCCAAAGTCCCAATCTAAGTTTGGTTCATTTTGTTTCATGAGGCTTGTAGTGTAGTGATATTGTTACAAAATGGTTTCAGTGTTGGACTGTGCTTTTGTTCATGATAGAAAAAATGTGTTATATTTGTTTTAAAAAAAAAAAAGTAAGAAAGAAGAGTCCTCGCCTAATATATTGGAATGCCAGTTTAAGCTTATATTTGAATGTGGCCATATGGAAACCAGTAAATGGTATTAATTGTACGTTAAAGTAACTTGAATGACTTTTAATAACTTCTACGTTTGCAACACATAGTTGACATACTGGTGATGAATGTTTCTATGGTATTCTTTGTATTGTCAGGACTGATTACCTGTTTAAAGATTTATATTTTCATAAATGTTGTACTTATACTTTGTTACACAGTTGTTTAACAGGAACTCAAGAGGAAAAGAAACTTACGTCCAAAGCAATATGAAAACTAGTGTGTATGCATTGTTTGTATGGAACATTTTAATGTAATAAAATGGTTCACTTTTTTGCCTCCACGGTGTCGCCACCTGACGCTGTCTAATTATTGACATTGTGATCATGTTTCATTCCACGTCAACACTGCTAGAAATGAGTGTCTGTCGTTATATACATTTTTGTTGTCACCGCAGCTAAGACGGCGCCAACAACAATAACAAGCACACAGACTTCCTCGTGTATTACACAGCTGTAAAACCATCAGATAGGCCAGTAATTGGTCTTCCCCACTTGATGTCCAATGTTGGACAGGCGTGGTGAATACATCTCGAAAGCGGCTGACATTGTCATTGTAATTAGGTGGTGCATGCAGTGCGCACGCACACACACGCAAGAGTGATTGGCCAGTGAAATGCCTGCTGCATTGGGCTGCTGTTTTAATTTCCCAGCTGTGTCACTAAGCCATTCTGTGTGTGTGCGTGTTCTGTGTGTGTGTGTCTCCTGTCTCCACGGCAACATCAGGTCCACAGCGGTGACAAGCATGGCCACGCCTTTCATTCTAATGATGGTGGGCTTATGTCTGTTGGTGCTGCCTGCCGTCCTTATGACAACCGAGTCCCGCCTTGAACCCATTCCACCTGCAGGACCATGTGGGTGTGTAATTACGCTTCTTGTTTATCGAGCGTGAGGTCTCCAGAGGTCACACTTTGTGTCCTATGGTGGGTACAGTAGGACAACGCTTGGTTATTTACTTGGAGCTAAAATAGCCATGTCATTGTCAGTTGTGTTTGCTCGGCAAGCCAGAGTCCTCCTACTTTTTTTTTCCATCAGTTGCAGTAATGGGGAAGCCTCTGACTTATCCAGTTCCTCTCCCTCTCTTCCTCCAGCCTCTACCCTCTGGTGGCGAGAGATAAACCAGCCAACACTAAATACTTTAACCTTAGCAGCAGCAGAGATTGAAGAGACTCTGACGCAGACTAAAAAGCCTTTTGGACTAGATTGCACAGACAAAAACATGCATATTTTAAAGCCACTTAAAAGACAAAGCCAGCATTTTTTAAAGATGACTGACACACGCCACTCATTGCAAGCGTTCTTCTCCCCAGACTTTAAATGGGAACAAAAGCCATCACTGCATCCTGACAGGTTGGACATGCACACGTCTCTTTTCAAGCAGGAAATGTGAGCTACTCATTTACAGAGATGAAATTCTACAATTTGCACAGTTTGTGAGGTGAGGGGTGAAGAAACTGAAGTGATTTACAACAGCCATAACGACTCACTTAGTAAATAAAAAAATCGTGACCTCGATTCACACCAATACAGTCGTCCCTTGCTACATCTCGGTTTGAGCATCGCTCTATTGTGTTTTTTTAACAAATGAATTGATAAATGATCACTGTTTCATAGTTGACTCTGGCCTATTATTAAAAAAAATAGTGAAAGACAAGTTATATGCATCAGTAGTGTTGCATTGACGAGGCATTACCTGCATTAAGTCAGCCATGGATGAAGAGTCCGATATGACATGACAAAAAAAGTTCTCCTCCCTTTCCGTGTAGCAATTTTTGTCTTCTTACTTTTTCCATCTCTACCCTGTCTCAAACCTATTCTTAAGCATACAATAAATAAGTTGGAGGCTAACTAGTTAGTGTTAGATCTATTGTTAAAGCAGCAGCCATCTCTTGTGTCACTCCAAAGATCCCGTAGCCTGCATGTAAGCAGTGTGCCATGTGCTTTAAACAAAGCTAGCACTATTGTCGGTGTGTATGTCTATGTATGGCAGATTAATGTTAGATTGGCTGTCCTGTATATCAATTAAGTGAGAAACGTCATAGTGAGGATGGATCATATGTTGATGTCGATCTTTTTTTGATGCAACCCATATTATGTCTGAGATACAGCAACAAGGAACTCTCCCAATGCTAATGGGGAGTTATTATGTCTTATAATTGCTTATCATGTCTACTATATTAGGTAATATGAGTATAAAGGTGGCTATAGGGATGTTATTTAATATCTACAGGTCTCCAATAATGTTAAAATAATGTTAGTAATGTTAAAACCGTATTTAGATGGTCATAAACAGGTTTTCTGTGCTCTAACTCCAAAAATATATACAATACAAAAATATTGCATTTATTAATTTTGAATCCTACTTTGCGGAAATACACCTATCGCAGTCGGGGCTGAAACCAATTAACCACGATAAGCGGGGGATGATTGTACGCAATTAATTTCTACATATCGAACTTCAAAATAAAAAAATAAAAAATTTAACTTAATGTGCTGTATCACAAACGCCACCAGTTTACTCAAGGACTCACACTGCATACTTCCTCCTCACTCTCCTCATCCCTCAGCAGATAACTCGCCTTGGTTGGCAGGGTGTGCTGGCTATCATTCATTCGCTGACCTCTTCCAGTTTCACCGGGAGGACACCAAGGCGCCAGCAACGAGACATAATATTTCCAGCGTGTCGTAGGTCTGCCCCAGGGCCTTCTCCCAGCTGTGCATGGCCTGAAACACCTCACCAGGGAGGCATCCGGGAGGCATCAGGACTAGATGCCTCCCTCAACTGGCTCTTCTCGATGTGAAGGAGCAGCCACCCTAGGAAACCCATTTCAGTCATTTCCAGAACACCGACCGCATTACTGCAGACGCTGCGCCGATCCACCTGTCAACCTCAAGCTCCAACCTTCCCTCACTCGTGAACAAGACCTCGAGATACTTGAACTCCACCTGGGGAAAGACATCACTTCCAACCCAGAGGGTGCAGTCCACCCCTTGTTGACTGGGAACCATGGCCTCGGATTTGGAGGTGCTAAGTCTCATCCCCGAAGCTTCACACTCACCTGCAATCCGTCCCAGTAAACGCTGACGCTAACAGCCCAATGACGCCATCAGGACCACATCGTCTGCGAATAGCAGAGACGAGATCCTAAGGCACCCAAACTGGACTCCCTCGACGCCTTGGCTGCGCCTAGAAATTCTGTCCATGAAAATTATTAACAGAACCGGTGACAAAGGGCAGCCTTGGCGGAGGCCAACGTTCACTGGAAACAGGCTTGGCTTACTGCTGGCAATGCGAACCAGGCTCCTGCTCCAGTAGTACAAGGACCGAATGAGACGTAGTAGCGTGCCACTAATCCCGTACTCCCGGAGCACCCCCCACAGGACACCACAAGGAACACAGTCGAATGCCTTTTCCAAGTCCACAAAGCACATGTAGACCGGTAGGGCAAACACCCATGTACCCTCCAGTATCCTTGCAAAGGTAAAGAGCTGGTCCAGTGTTCCAGGACCGGGACAAAAACCACATTTCACCTCCTGTAGCCGAGGTTCGACTAACAGTCATACCCTTCTCTCCAGCACCCAGTAATAGACTTTCCAGGGAGGCTGAGGAGTGTGATCCCCCTATAGTTGGAACACACCCTCCGGTCACCCTTCTTGAAAAGGAGGACCACCACCCCGGTCTGCCAATCCAGAGGCACTGTTCCCGATTTCCACGCAATGTTGAAGAGATGTGGCAGCCAGACAGTCCCTCAACATCCAGAGCGTTGAGGAACTCAGGGCAAAACTCTGGGGAGTGTTTTGACTACCCCAGATACCTTGACCACGGTGATGGAACTGTCCACGTTCGTGTCCTCAGACTTTGCTTCCTCTATGGAAGGTATGTCAGTGGTATTGAGAAGTCTCCTCCGTGAATCACCACCTTACCGTGGTGGAGAGGTTTGAGCGCCCGAGTGATCCTAGGAGCTATGTTGCCTGGGGTTATATGCTCCTGGTAGGGTCTCCCAAGGCAAACAGGTCCTAGGAGACGGGCCAGACAAAGAGTGATTCACAAGACCCTATAAAGAAAAACAAGAGGAGAGACCGCACCTTGCCTAGACATGTGACACCAGGGCCTCACCCTGTAGCCAGGCCCGGGGAAGAGGCTCGGAGGCAAGCTCCTGGTGGTCGGGCCTTCACCCGTGCGGCCCGGTCGGGCCCAGCCAGAAGGAGCCACACGGGATCTCACCCCTGGAGACCCTCCACCTGCGGGTGCAAGCATAAGAGTCCAGTGCAATTACGTGTATCAATCTATTACGGAGTGAGCGAGCGTGCCATGTTTTGGACTTGATGGATTATTTTATTTTTATTATTCTGTTGCACAAAACTCAGATAAGCACAAAAGGGGGATAGTGGAAAGTAGGATATGGTGACGAGTCCAGGGTGTACCCCGCCTCTCGCCCGAAGTCAGCTGGGATAGGCTCCAGCATACCCCCACGACCCTAATGAGGATAAGCGGCATAGAAAAAGAATGGATGGATATGTTTTGACATAAATTACCATGGAGATTAATTCTCTGGAACTAGCCTGCTCCAGACCCAGCTAAGGTCCAGAAAATATTTAATCTCATCCCTTATCTCAGTCAGCAGTCACCATAAATGGAAACCAATAATTAATCCACTGCCCACTACATACTGTTATCACATTCAACTACACCCACTGTCATTATTTAAACTTTTGTCATCATTCATTTCAATCATAGTTGCTAAAGGATTTTAGATGATGTTGCAAACATTAGATAATAGATCATTTACAGTCTCACGTACTACATATAAAATACACATCCGATGTAAGTACAAATACACATCTACAAGATAAAAGATTTATACTGCCTGATGGAGTTACATTTACACAATTTCAGTAGTCAATTTCACCTACAATTTAAACAGATTAATAATTACTGTATGACTACATTTTCGGAGATGTGAATTCCATTGGTAAATGTGTATTACATTACTCAGAAGGCTTAGCGCTCAAGGGGAAACCAGAAGTACAGTGTGATCCAAATTATTATGCAAATAGGATTTTAGTATCATAAACATAGTTTTTGGGGGGGGTTTCCAATGAAATTCATGGATGACATTGTGTCTTGGGGCTTTCTGGATTTCTGATATCAATCTCAGACAACTGTCCTAATTAGTTTGCCAGGTGAGCGTAATTCCACATTATTAAGCATATGACAGATTTCAAGCAATATGGGAACAAAAAAGTATCTCTCCGCTGACAAAAAAGCGTCAAATATTGCAATACCTTGGACAAGGCATGACAACATTCAATAATTCACAAAAACTTTCGTACGGTGAATAAATTTCTGGCTGATTCATGACAGCTGGGATCATGTTGACGTAGACGTAATGAGAAAGGTGTCTGCCAGACAAATTTATCAAATAAAGAGAGAGCACCTGCTAAAAAGCCATTACAAAGCAGTAAACAGGTAGTTGAAGCTGCTGGTGCCTCTAAAGTCCCATGAACCTCAAGGTTTAGAATCCTCCTGAGGATTGCAATTTGGCCACCCCTAACCAATACTCACAACAGATTCAGTGGGCCAACAATTACATGAAAATTAATTTTCAAGCAATCCTGTTTACTGATGAGGGACACGCAGCCTTGGGTGGTCCAGATGGATGAAGTAGAGTATGGACAGCATATTTCAACAAGGCTGTGATGTCAGCAAGGAGGTGGCTGAGTCATGTTTTGGATCGGAATCAATGGGAGAGAGCTGGTAGGCCCTTTATGGTCATTGAAGGTGTGAAAATGACCTCAGCAAAGTATGTCAAGTTTCTGACTGACCACTTTCTTCCATGCTACAATATGAAGAACTGTACCTTCTGTAGCAAAGTGACCTTCATTCATGACAATGCACCATCTCATGATGCTAAGAATACCTACCTGCCTGTCATTGGTTGTTATGGGCACTCATGGTGTGGCCCCCTTTTTTCCCCTGACCCAATTGAGAACCTATAGAGCATCGTCAAACAAAACATCTATGAGAGTGGGAGGCAGACCACAACAAAACAGCAGCTGTGGGAGGCTATTCTAACATCTTGCAAAGAAATTCAAGCAGAAAAGATCCAAAAACTCACATGTTCAATGAAAGATTTGTGACGGTTATATCAAAGAAGGGCTCTTATGTTAACATGTAACTTGGCCTGTTCAAATGTTAGTGATTGAAATAGCTTTTGCTATCAGTAAATGTGACCTCCTTATGCTGCAAATTCAACAAATGACCATTTTCGGTTCCTAACAACCAATGAAATGCTTTGAAACTCTGTTGTGCATAATAATATGGAACAGTGTTTTTTAAGTTTTTATTTTTATTTTTTAAATACTGTTTTCATTGGGAGGTTTGTTCAATAACATTCAAATTATACTCTAAAGGTTGATGACTTGAAAATGATGATGACTGTAATTTATATTGACTATTTAGCAAAATCAGAGAACAATATCATTTGCATAATAACTTGGAACACACTGTATACACACTGTTGAAGCTACATGCGAGTAAGGGTGATGTGCTAATAAAGCAATAAAGGGTTCATAAATGTTCGTTTTTTTTTTTTTAAAGTAACAACATAACATGAATTTACTATTTGGATTTAGCTAGCTGGCACGTTACTCTTCTCGTGTTCAGCCATGGCAAGTAATGGCATATGCGTGACAATCTTTTCGTCGGCAGCCTAAACTCTTGCGTTGTTTGTAAGACGCTGTCAACCAATTGCTTCTTCCCGATGCATGTCTTCACAATCAATTAATCTAAAGATTTATGGCTGATTATTATCGATTCAGGAGTCTTTTACCGGCACATCAGAATCGTTCGCTCCTCAAACCATATATCCGGTCGCATCGGTTTATCATTCACATCCCTAGTTCTGACACACTGACAGGTAAGTGACCGAGTCAGAATGAGGCTTGAGTGTAAATGAGTAGTAATTTCATGAAGATTAGGAAACATTTACGTTTTAAATCTCGCCCTGATCCACCCGGCAGCACTGCGCCTTGATTCGTTGATGCGTAGACCGCCGCTGTGTTCGGGAGCTGACTGCACACTGACTCCTTGTGACTGCTTTGGAGTGGGGCGGACCAGCGAAGTAAAAACAGAAACTGCAGAACAATACATGCTTTCACTTTTAAGTCCCCAAATACCAGAAAACTCTCCAATGTCGTCAGAAGAAGTTGTAAGATTTGTCGCTTTTGAGAAACTATGTCGCCAAGACAGTTTGGAATGTCACCAGACATTAGCGTCAAAGTTGCCACGCTGGCAACACTGGTGCTGTGTGTGTTTAACCCCACCCATCGGCTGCTCAGTGTGGCCTCACAGACGCCGCCACACATCTTGACCAATGACATTCGCCTTTAACAGTAAAAAAAGAGGAGGAAAAAATAAATCAGCTCCCAATTGGCTCCTAATGACGCGAGCTGGCTCAGGTTGTTCATTTCAAAGAGCCGGCTCTTTTAGCAGCTTCGTTCGCAACCGACACAAACTTGGCCTGTTAGCTTATTTTATCTACAAAATACACTCAACATAAAACATACTGCCGTGACTCTACTTATTACTTACTAAACAACAATTAGAATCTCCAAGATATGGAAATTCACCATATCTTTGTTAAAAACTTAAAAAGAATCCAACCTTATGCTCCACTGGACAGCTGATAAGAGCTCAAGTTCCCTCTCTCTCCTAGGGCCGCACTGATTGGCTGCCAGAGTTGATCAATCTTAAAGGTGCAGTGCACAAATGACTAAATCATAATGAATTCAAAAGTGCTAATGTTTCTTGCTTGGCCTTGGGTTTATTTCATATAATCACTTAGTTGTTCTCTCTGAAAGATAAAGTTGAAAGGTCAAGTGAGCACCCAAATCTTCTAACTCCAATGCGGGTTGCCGTTTTTGTTTCATTCATGAAATTGTCAAAGATCATTGAAGCCCGAACTGTGAAGTTTGGCACATTTGACAGGGGACACTGAACAGATGTCAAATGGGGCTGGGATAAGATCTGTGTTCACAAGGCAAACCTCGAGTGCATCTGTAAACAGTGAGAACCGGTTTGTCAGTTGTGCGTCTTCAGGCAAGCCGGTTGTCAATCAAGTTGAGCTCTGCTGCTACAGCTACGATACGTCAGGCGCTCACTTTTCTTAATTTCAATGTGATACCAAATAGAAGGCATTTTAAGTAAACATAACACTGATGAAACCCTTGAAACATCTCATTCTTACATTTTGCTGAGGTTGATATTAGCTCTGTGTTAAATGTATGCAGTGTGGAAACAGGTGCAGTAGGTAAACATTGAAGTAGCTCATGGGATCAACCAGAAAGCCTGTCAAGCTAGACCAGAAATCAGCAACCCACAGCTAGGGAGCTGCATGCACCTTCAGCTTCCTTTTTGTGGCTCCCTTCAGTCTTGACAAAAGAAAAAATAAAAATAAGAAAAATCAGAATATCTCTTGGAATGGCAATTTTATTTATTTTATATTTATTTTTTTATATTTATTTTAACATATACAGTATTTCTGCTAATATACACATTAAAGTCACACTGACTTGCTAAAAGAGCAAACTTTATTATTTTATTTTTGTTTATATTGTTGCACCCCGAGTCAAGCCCGAAGTCAGCTGAGATAGGCTCCAGCTTACCCGTGACCCTAATTAGGACAAGCGGTGTAGGAAATGGATGAGTGGATATTGTAACACACTTATCTTGGAGTTCAAAGTGAAACTTAATCACATTTTAAAAAACAATTATAATTTGTCAATTAAAATATGCATCACATCCACGTCTATAGCCCTTGCCTTTACCATTGAATGGGCGAGCCCCAAGGTAAGCTTACATGAATACATCTCAAAAAAGAAAATCCATCAATATGGCTCCCACCTCACAAATGCGAGCCTATACCATCCAGAGTGAAGATTAAAGTCACAACTTGTATTGTGACTTGTAACAATTTGTAAAGCTAGGAGAATATACATCTGGGAGTTTATACACCACGTGTGGAGTACCCCAGGGGTCCATACTGGGACCAAAACTGTTTAATTTGTAGGTTAACGACATTTGTAAAGTAACAAACGACTTAAAATTGGTCTTATTCGCGGATGATACCACCGCTTTCTGTTCTGGTGAAAGCACACAAGAACTCATTAAAAAGGTCAAGGATGAAATGGTCATATTAAAATCATGATTTGACAGGAACAGATTATCCCTGAATTTAAGTAAAACTAAAATAATGCTATTTGGAAATAGCAGAAAGGATACGTACAACCAAATATAAATTAATGGAGTGGATATTGAAAAAGTGGAAGAATATAGATTCCTTGGGGTTGTAATAGATTAAAAAATGAGTTGGAAATCTCATATTAAATATATACAACAAAAGGTGGCGAGAAATATCTCTATACTGAATAAAGCAAAATATGTTCTTGACCAAAAATCACTCCACACTCTGTACTGTTCCTTAGTATTACCATATTTAATGTATTGTGTGGAGATATGGGGAAATAATTACAAAATAATTACAATCTTCACTCACTCACTGGACTGCAAAAAAGATGTGTGAGGATAATTCATAATGCCAAGTATAGAGAACTTACAAACCCTTTATTTTTAAAATCACAGATATTAAAATTTGCAGATTTAGTACACTTTCAAACCGCTAGAATAATGCATAAAGTTAATAACAACTTGTTACCCAAAAACCTAATAAAGTATTTCTCTATCAGAGAGGAGAAATATGATCTTAGAGGAAAATTAAACTAAAAACATTTATATGCGAGAACTACGCTGAAAACCCACAGCATTTCCGTGTGTGGAATTAAATTATGGAACGGATTGAGTAAGGAACTCAAACAAAGTACAGAGATGAGCAAATTCAAAAAACAATACAAGCAGTTGATGTTTGCTAAATACAAGGCAGAAGAGTCCTGATTGTTCTGTCAGGTTTGTTATTTTTTGGGGTTTTTTTGTTTATAAAAAAAAGCTTTGTTCTTTATTTATTTATTTATTATTGTTGTTATTATTATTATTATTATTATTATTATTATTATTATTATTATTATTATTATTATTATTATTATTATTATTAATGTATATGTGTATATATATACAGTATATATATATATATATATATATATATATATATATATATATATATATATATAATTTTTTTTTTTTTTTTTTGGGAGGGCTGTCTTACCGTTATCTATTATGTATTATCCTGACTATCACAGAAAACATGACATGGAATGCAGGAAGTGAACTACATGTACTGTACAAGATGTAGATTTGGATGGGGGGGTAGGATTAAATAAGCTTTGCTTCTTCCTACTCCTTTTGGACATGTAGAACTGTGAAAAAATGATTCATGAGATGTATTCCATTGTAACCTTCATGTTCAAATAAACTAAACCAAACCAAACCAAACCAAAACTTACAGCTCCGATATAGGGAAGATCCACATCGAACTTCAGAAACAGAGGTCCCATTAAAATTAGGAAAAAGTGAAAAAGGGCCAATTCCCCTGTGACTAAGGCCCTGTCCACACGAACGTTCTGGGGACTTTTTTTCTGACTGTTTGAAAAAAAGTTGCGTCCATACTGTGGCGGATTAGTACATTGTTGCATCCAGATGGGAACGAATCACTGAGTGAAAACAATGTAATATACACACACACCTACCTGTGCCGCTGTGATGATTTGGTGTGTGACGTGGTTCCGTCACACACCAAATCATAGAAGAAGAAAGAAAGTCCTTTGTCTTCTGCTTCTGCTCTGACCTGCGAGAAGAGGAATTATTTTTGCGAGTCATTATGAAGTATCAGACAAAATACAAAATATGAGGAGAATGTCGACTGGGGTCAGTCATTTACCTCGAAATATTCAGCTGTTATGTTGGTTTGTCGTCAAAGCTCACTTCTGGTCACGTGAACCACATGGTGGAGGTGACGGGGTGTCGGTGATGTCATCGTTTTCATATTGCCTGTATACTCGGCAACGACAAGTTTCCCAGTCTGGAAGCTGTTTTCAAAAAATACCATTTCAGGTCACCCAGAACGCCGTTCTTGTGTGGATGAGAGGCTGAAACGCTAAAATACTTTGCTGTTTTGACCTGAAAACGTTTCCATGTGGATAGCCCCTAAATGCCTCAGTCAGAGGAGGCCCTGCTCTAAAGATTGCAGTTGAAATGCCATCCATCCATCCATCCATCCATTCATCTTCTATGCCGCCTATCCTCATTAAGGTCGAGGGGGTATGCTGGAGCCTATCCCAGATGACTTTGGGTGAGAGGCGGGATATAGCCTAGACTCGTCGCCAGCCAATCGCAGGGCACATATAGACAAACAAACATTCACACACATTAATACCTATGGACAATTTAGAGTCGCCAATTAACCTAGTTGAAATGCAATCAAAACGAAACTTCCAGTAAACAAAACTTATAGTTCCATGACTTTTTAAAAAATTTGCAAACAAACGCAACACTTTTTATAATTATGGTTACAATAATGTTATTTGCAAATCTTTTTTTTATTTCAAATCCATTTCTTGTTTAACTGGATAAAAAGACACACATGTCACTCCATATGTTTCCACAAGCCTTTGCAATGTCACAAGATATTTCTGTTGAGAGTTGCATACATATTTGCCCCTTCTGAAACAGAAGAACATCTTTTCCATGACCACAGGATGTGTCTTTTGACATGGTTGTTTAACATATGACCACTCACGGCATCCCTTGGGCTGAAATAACTTAGTTGCTTAGTTGCCTGAATAATAGTAATAATAAAAGTTGCCTTTGTCACATTTTCCACAAAGCTGTTTTTTTATTTATCAGCACAGGGGCGTCCAAACATTTTCCACTGAGGGCTGGTCATCCATCCATCCATTTTCTATACTGCTTGTCCTCATTGTCCTCATCCCAGATAGCAAGGTAACATCGAAAGAACGTTCATTGTTGATTTTCTATCAGAATCATCATTTGGTTGACGCTGAATCAATGTTGGCAAACTTATGAAACTTGACATGTTGACAGCAGTGGCATTGAAAAAAAAGATAAGTAAATAAATGTGTTTATGGATGGCGGTGGGGGAGTCACCTACAGTACATCAATGTATATGGTTCATTCTGGTAGAGTCATGAATGTGCACCTTAAATTAGATAATATCTGGATGTAGAATTTTTTCAAGAAATACTAACTTTAAATCTGAAAGCTTGACCTGATGGTGGCACTGCAGGGAAGTTAATATGATGACCAAAACCCATAGTGTTCATACTCTTGTGTCATTATTATTACTGTTTTCTGTTAATATAACAAGATTTGGATGAAAACTATTCAAGATAAAGTCATTCTAATTTAAAGATTGGGCCTGATGGTGGCGCTAGGGAACAAGTCAGGGTTTCATCATCAACGGGATTTTTACGTACATACTCAACAAATAAACAAAGTGCACAACACAAAAATCTGGTAAACAATTTTCTGTAAATCATTTTCTGGGGGAAACTATCCATGGGGTCAAATTGACCCCAACGGTAAAATGTGTAATATTTGAGGAGAATGTGAGGTTTAAACTCGTTATCGGAAGTTCGCTTTGTGTCCTTTTATGTTTTATTTTGTAAGAGGAAGTAGTTGCGTGTCACGAGGCGTCACTTGACGGTGGTCCTCTATACTCACCAGTAATCCTGCACTAGACTTGTGTCCGGACTGGAGACATGGGACTGTGGACTCTCCAAGGCGGGGGCGACGCAGAAAACTTCAACCAAGGGACGGAAGTATTTTCCCCGCAAAGATGTTGATTACCTTTTTCATCTTTTTTTAGAAGAACCTCGATGACAACTGTTTTTTTTACACCTAGGGCAGAGTGCCACACCTTCGCGTACGCAACAGGTAGGTCGAAACATGTTTTCTACACTTGTAAACCACTTAAAACCATATAGTTCAACCATGAAAGTGTTGTTATGAAACAATGGTTCATGTGTATTGATCAAGCGGAAGCCACATCAGAGGTGAGCGTTTATTTGTCATACTGTCATAATGTGTATAAAATGGCGCCACTGGAAATACAGTTATGATAAACGATGTTGCCAGCATATTACACATGAATAAAAACATACTGGTGGTCCCTTGCACCTGTTGCTGAGCTCACGTTATAAATAAATGAACCGAATAAAAAGTAGCTATCATTTGAGATGGTGGCGCTGCCGTGAAAATTCTACATGAACAAAATTTAGACTAGTACATTTTTAATTATGCTGAACCACTTTTTTGCGCATTAAAAGTCATAAAACGCTTACCTATATTCATGAAAAATATGAGAAGTATAGCACATTGAATGGTGTTATATGACTAAGCTTGAGGCGACAACACCTGCTGGAACAGGTGTTCTGATAATACATCAAGAAATTGATAACACGCATTATATGTGATAACTGAAACATGAATATGTCATACAAACTGTTTTCTGGGCACAATTTTGTCCTGCAAAACAAACCATTATGCTTGCGAAGGGTTGTTATTAGGGGTGTAACTGAGGTTCGGATCATTTTGGGTACGGTAAGGGAACAAATACTGGATTTGTTTGTGATTAGACACGTGATCATATCTCGAGGCGGTTACACTTCCTGCTGCGGTACGTCTTTGTACTGTACCGAATGTTCCTCACCGACATATCCAATTAAGAATACTGTACATGTACCGTTACAAACTTGTTATTCACAGTGGGTGAGTCAACCCGAAGTGGCGTACGCGGCCTTGGGCTGTGTTTACACATGTAACACATACACCCTCGCTCAGTCAACATTCCACCTGCATGGGCCTCAACCCATCATGGCCGCCCTAGGACAGCACAGGTGGATGCAAATAGTATTTGCTCTTGGCGGGTGAATGACATCACCTGCAACAGGATATAAACATGACAAATGAGCTTCATGGTGTGTTATAGTGGTGACTTTTGCATTGTGTTATATACAGGAGCTGAGAAGAAGTAGAACGTTTCTTTGATAACGTCTCTAACCTCTCTCAGAACATGGGTCGGTTGTTGTAGTAAATGTTTTAAGAATCCGCTCGTGTGTGTACTTTTTATGGGGGAGAGAGGGGGGTTCAAGGTCTTTGGGAGAAGACACAGCAGCACAAGAGCCCGCTATCAATAAAAGCAGGCCGCGGGGTAATTGAGTTGAGACATGACCGGCTTAGTTTCATCGTGCTGCAGCTTCAAGCCTTTTTTTGAAATGGGATGTTTGCACTCAGTGCATCACATATCCCAGCAGAGACTGTTACAGAAGTTCCACTGAAATTCTGGTAAAATGGTGCAGGAAATTGTACGGAATTAAAACTATTGTGCATGCACGTTGTTAAAATCAATATGGAGCAGAATCTTTATTTTTATTATGATAGATATTTTTTGTAACAATATTGACACGCCAGTTGGATGGTGAAAGCTGATAAGCGGCCTAAAGCGACGGCCTTATCAAAGGCGGTGGTTGCCTTCCAAGGCTTGAGTAACGCCTGCAACAACGTGGAATTATCTGCTAAAGTCATGTACCTGAAAAGAAAAAAAACATAAAGATGGGAACACAACAGCGAGTGACTTCGATGGATGTCAGACCAGTTAGCCCACTTTCCCATGACCACACCCACAGGAACACCATCTACCCCAGGCTTGGAATTGGATCGGAATTTTGCTATCTACATGTTCTTAAAGCAGTCCTGCCAGAGGAATGATCAACCTTTACTCCTATGCCATTGTCTTTGATTTTATAGTAAGAGGCTTGCTAGAAAATGAGGGGAGACTTTGACACTTACTACAGGTATGAAAATGTAGCTAATCTCTTTCTACTGGTTAATAGGGGTGTCACAAGATCTTGTGTCACAATTAAGTCAAAAATGTCTTGTGGGCATTAGGCCTGGGACAATATTACATTAATTAATAACACCATAAATGAAAATTAACTCTATAATTTTGCCCCCCTCAATATATCGCCACGTGCATGCGTGTATTGTTTTCCTCATCGCTTGCATCCAAACAGGCGGGTTTCAGCGCCTTGGCGCCTTGGCCACAGAACAACAGCATGAACAGAGTGAGCCCTTTTGTCAGTCATATTGTCTCTTTGTCTCGGTGGGTAGAGGCGGGGCCGGTACTAGGATTTTTTTAAGATGAGGTGGTGGGCTGCATGGGAGGGCGGACTGCCACCGCTGTGTCGTGCCGCTGCTGCGTTTGCAATTGTTTTTTTTATTATAACAAATAAAAAAATGCATGACTCATTTATTTATTTATTAACTTATCTGTTAATCTAACTTTTTTCAACAACCATCAGAACATGAACCGAGAACATTGCAAATCTGTTAATTTCATGGCAAAGTTACTGAGAGCACTTAAACTGAGAGTGTGACCTATTTATTCCAATAGTACCATGTGACTAGTACAAAAGTTGACATTTTGTACTATTTGACACAAACCTAAATTTAATTTGATGCGAGTTCTAGAGTAATATGAATACATTGGAAATTAATTGTTCAATAATATGATTTTTAGTTCAAAATAATACAATTAACAAACTAAAATAACAATTTAAATATTATTATGAACCCATTATTCATTCACTCCTCAGTCACACACTGGTGGTGGCAATCTACACCTGTATACACAGCTGCCCTGGGTTAGTCTAATGGAAACGTGGCTGCCAATTAACGTCTCCGACCTCTCCGACCACCACAAACGTTCATTCAAATTCATAAAGCAGTGTGGGTAGCAAGGTGGGTGAAGTGTCTTGCTACCTCCTGAGCCACTGCCGCCCTGAGCTATTTGTGTTTTATGTGACTGCCAACATTTAAATTACACTTTATTTACACAACATATCTCCACTCAGTGAGCTCATTTGTCATTAAATACAGGTGTCATGTTTGAATAGAACGCTTATAAAAATACTAAGAGGTGAAGCAAATATTCTTTGGTGAACTATGCTTACTGGCTACAGGTTGAAGACCCCTGTGATAGCATCACTATCTTAAAGCTATACACCCTACGTGAACAACTTAGACACACATCTAGTTTGTAGTGGTGGTGCGCCACGATCAACCCTGCCAGTGGCATATACACGAAGTGCACAAAAGTGTAGCATAATAGAAATTAAATGAGAAGATTGCAATATATTGTCATATATTTTTTATATTTTTTCATTGTACTTTTCTTAAAAGTAGGCCTGTCACGATAACAAATTTTGCTGGTCGATAATTCTGCTACAAATTACCGTCGATGATCGATTTTATCGGAAATTTTTTTCTTAGACCATCTTTTCAATAATTGGGGGCAGCACACTGATGTACAGTAGTGGTTAGCATGTTGGCGACACAGACACAGTCTGGAGATCGGGAAGACCTGGGTTCGATTCTCCCTTGGGCATTTCTGCGTGGAGTTTGCATGTTCTCCCTGTGCGCGCGTGGGTTTTCTCTGGTTTTCTCCCGTTTCCTCCCACATTCCAAAATTAATTAATTAATTTGGTTAATTGGTGACTCTAAATTGTCCATAGGTATGAATGTGAGTGTGAATGTTTGTTTGTCTATATGTGCCCTGCGATTGGCTGGCGACCAGTCCAGGGTGTACCCCGCCTGTCGCCCGAAGTCAGCTGGGATTGGCTCCAGCATACCCCCGCGACCCTAATGACGAGAAGCGGCATAGAAAATAAATGGAAGGATGGATTTTCAATATTTGTCATGAGATGTGTACTCCACATTTGAACCACTAGATGGTACTCAAGTATAGTGTACGGTGTACCTGTGAGAGACATTAGCTTGACACAGAAGTTGCCTGTACATATGTTTTTGCAATATAGCCAGCGACACTGGTTGTTACAGCGCACTATTTTGCACTGTTTTGTTTATATTTGCCGACCAAACACAACGTAAGCGACGAAGGCTCCGCTGCCCATCAGTAGTTTTTTTTCCCCAGTTGAGAAAACTGTCCATGTCGGTCGTCTGTGTTCATGCGCTCACCGTGTTCATACTGTTTAAAACCGAAGTGTTCCCTCAAAAAACCATCACTTCTGTGACTTCCTAAGTGACTTGGTAAACTTGTTTCGTAAAGTACGCGGTGCATTTGACAAGACAGCACTGTGCAGGCTTGTGTTGCATCAGTCACTTATTCAACAACGTGCATTGACTGGCCACAAGATTAGGTACACACCTACACAGCTGCATCAAACATTCTGCCTGCATTGCTATCATACTACATTATATACATAAGCGTGGTAAAATATTACACCCCTCTCAATCCTTTCAGTATGCACGTTGCAATCTTATACTTGTTTCGTAATGTACGCGGTGCATTTCACAAGACAGCTGTATACAACTCGTGCATCAGTCTCTGCTGGTGTTTTTTTTTTTTTCGTCCTCTTGCTTCTAATTTGGCTGGTGATATAAAGTAGGAAAACTTTGCTCCGAACTGAACGCGGTGCTTTTGAAAAAACTACAGTGAACAAGGCTGACAGATTATTTCCCTGTTTACCATCAGTGGATGTTTGCATGAATCACCAACTTCACACGGATCATTAAAAAATAATTTTAAAAAGTCTCACAGATCACTTACACACATACACAGTACACATATAGCTGAATAATAAACAATAAATATAGAAAATTCTGACCAATCCATGTCAGTTTCAGACTTGAAATAATGTACTGATTTCCGGTTGAACCACGCCCACTTTCGGTTTATGCCCCGCCCACCTCGAGTACAGATACGGATCATTTAGATGGGTGAACAGATACAGATACAGTGGCGTACTCGCTCATCCCTAGTCTCAGCACTTGCATTTGTCATTGACATTTGCCCTATGCTTTGAATTGTCTTCTATTGATCTGAAATGGGTTTGCCGTTCATCTGGTTACGCATATAGCATGCGATACGATCGTCACCTAGCAGTTACCATAGCAACACAGATGTAACCATTCTGCCCCCCGTTCCCTGTCTCCCAATTTGCATTGCAAATTGACAACCCCATTCTGATGCAAAACAGTTTTAACTCGAGTAGTGTGTCCTCACTGCACGTTCCAGTCACCTATAAGCATGTGCGCAATTAGGTGGAAGGGGAAATGGACGTATGGACATGATACTCACATACAGTGGCGTGGAAAAATATTTTTCCCCTTCCAGATTTTTTTTTTTTTTTACATGTTTGTCACACTTAAATGTTTCAGATCATCAAAGAAATTAAATATTAGTTAATGACAACACAACTGAACACAAAATTCAGTTTTTAAATGAAACTTTTTATTACTAAGGGGAAAAAAATCCCCCTGAAAGTGTGAAAAAGTGACTGTTAAAACATAACTTAACTGAGATAATTGAGATCTATCAGTGTGGAAAATGTTATAAAGGCATTTCTAAAGCTTTGGGACTCCAGCGAACCAGAGTGAGAGCCATTATCCACAAATGGTGAAAACATGGAACAGTGGTGAACCTTCCCAGGAGTGGCCGGCCAACCAAAATTACCACAAGAGCGCAGCGACGACTCACCCAAGAGGTCACAAAAGACCCCACAACAACATCCAAAGAACTGTAGGCCTCACTTGCCTCAGTTAAGGTCAGTGTTCATGACTCCACAATAAGAAAAACACTGGGCAAAAACGGCCTGCATGGCAGAGTTCCAAGCTGATGAAAAAGAACATCCTCTGAATTTCACGAGAAAACATCTTGATGATCCCCAAGACCTTTGGGAAAATACTAGTGGTCTGGAAATAATAGTGGTCTGACGAGACAAAAGTTGGATTTTTTGGAAGGTGTGTGTCCCATTACATCTGGCGTAAAAGTAAAGCCGCATTTCAGAAAAAGAACATCATACCAACAGTAAAATATGGTGGTGGTAGTGTGATGGTCTGGGGCTGTGTTGCTGCTTCAGGACCTGGAAGACTTGCTGTGATAAATGGAACCATGAATTGTGCTGTCTCCCAAAAAATTCTGAAGGAGAATGTCCGGCCATCTGTTAGTGACCTTAAGCTGAAACGAACTGGGGTTGTGTAGCAGGGCAATGATCCAAAACACACCAGCAAGTAGGCCTGTCACGATAACAAATTTTGCTGGTCTATAATTGTGCTACAAAATATCAACGATATGCGATAATTTCGTCATTTTTTTTATGCCATTTTTCATAGATCATGAGGTGTAATGCACGTTTGAACCACTAGATGGTACTCAAGTATAGTGTATCCGTGTGAACTTCAGTCAGTCGCTCGCTTGACACAGAAGTTCTGAGACCATTTTTTCATAATTTTTATGGCATAATGCGAGTACATCGTATCAAATGCAGTACTGTCGTACTGTCTGTCAAAAATTTCTAACATTTTCCCAAATGTTGGCTTTTCCACCGTATTGAATGGTTGCATTTCTTTTGCAATGTACTGTAGCGAGCCACACTGTCTGTGAGTGTGCACCATTTTGCGCTATTTTGCTTGTATTTACTTTGCCGACCAAATGCTTCAGTAAGCGTTGGCTGTGTTTAGGGGCTCACCTTGTTCATTCTGTTTAAAATCGAAATGTTCACACACTACTGATGTTGTGTTCGCCTTAGAAACTGCCACTTCTGTGTCTTGATTCATGTTAGCACAAGCTGTCTCAAGGCTAATTTGGTCCTCCATTGTCGCAGCCTGCATCGGCCCACTAGTAACCCACCTGAGTCCCATCGAGATGCTGTGCCATGACCTTAAAAAGGCGCTTCATGCTGAAAAACCCTCCAATGTGGCTGAATTACAACAATTCTGCAAAGATGAGTGGGACAAAATCCCTCCACAGCGCTGGAAGAGACTCATTACAAGTTATCGCAAACGCTTGATTGCAGTTGTTGCTGCTAAGGGTGGCCCAACCAGTTATTAGGTTTAGGGGGCAATCACTTTTTCACACAGGGCCATGTAGGTTTGGATTTTTTCTCCCTTTTTCTCCCTTAAAGTGTAATTTAAAAACTGCATTTTGTGTCCAGTTGTGTTGTCATTGACTAATATTTATTTTATTTGTTTGATGATCTGAAACATTTAAGTGTGACAAACATGCAAAAAAAAAAAAAAAAAGAAATCAGGACAGGGGGCAAACACTTTTTCACACCACTGTATACTGTAAATGTGGCAACATGTTAATGACATGTTAAAACTAGAAAATCACTCGGAGAGCGCAGACCTGCACCAAGCGCCATAGTTCCCCCATATTGTAATTCACACCAAAATAATAATCCTGCATTTTTTGGTTCAGTCTTTGGTATTTTGTAGGAGCTGTTGGAAACCTGTTCTGCATTTTTTTTCCCAAGTGCTCTGACTGTTTTTTGTGGCGTTATATGCACAAATGCCAAAAATGGTCCTATCTCACAATGTTAAAGAATCCTTTAAAAAATTCCTCAATCCAGACGGTGATCCGGATCACCCCCAAAATTTAATCAGTTCTTCCATATCCCTTTTCCGACATTTCCTGAAAATGTCATCTAAATCCATTCAGAACTTTTCAAGTTATTTTGAACACAAACAGATAAACGCCAGCAAAAACATAACCTCGACGCTGCGCTTGCGCTTTGCTTGGCGGAGGTAACTTGAACTCTTAATTTTGACTGTAAATGACATTTGTGGCTCTCCCTATGCCTAAAGTGCAGACATGCTAGCATGCATGTAATAGATAAGCAAGTCTAAGTCGTAAGTCCTCGGTTTACGAACAAGTTCTGTTCCGACTGCAGTGTGAATCCATTTTTATAACTTACACCAGGGGACGGCTACTTTTATTATTAAAAGAGCCATTTAGGCCTGTTTCCACCAAATTAAAACCCACTTACAGCCACAAAACCTATTTGATCACGAGATTGATTTGATTGGCAGAGTGAGGATCTGTTGCCACCTGGCAATTAGTCATGTTTCTTAAGCCTTTTCTTTAGCCTTCTCCACCGATTTTGAATCAAGATTTGCAGTAAAGGTGTCGTTACACATCGTTTAGTTCCAGTTGCATTACCACACTGTTCCACACTGTACCATTGTTCATTAGCGACAAAGGAAGCTAACAGCTAAATAGTTCACCGGCATCATGGTTTCTCACAGAGTTGACTCACCAGAAAACACTGCCCCTAGCACTTTGGTGGAGAATTGCACACGCTCAACTCCAACAGAGAACTTTGAAAGGCTCATGACGGCGCCAGGTGGGACTACACAGAAGCATAAATCATTTGGATCCGCAGAAGAAGGGTAAAAGAGCCGTATGTGACTCCGGAGCCGCGGGTTGCAGACCGCTCACTTACACCTGAATTAACACATAAAAAAAATACAGTAATAAAAAGGTTAAATACAAGAATTAAATGGAAACGTAATAAAAAAACTGAGAGAAATTCCTTACTGTTATTCCTGTGGTTGGCTTGCCTGGTATTCTTCCGCCACGGACACATAACTAGTTCTCGAGCGAGTATCTTGGGGTTTAACAGCAGCGCCCGTGGTGTATTTGTCAGAAAAATAATAGCACAGGCAACATAGTCGGGGTGCATGTTTTGACGTATGTTCAACCTTTTGTGTGCAATGCTTCAGGAGTTTTTCACAGGACTGTGGTGACGAAGCGTATTGCTATACATGTAATGCTAGTATCTAGAAGAGGACTTTGATTGGATCAGGAACCAGTCAGCCTCCACGGAAACTGAGAACATGTGGATAAACCTCCCAAACATGCCCTTTGCCGAGCATCACATGCACGTCACATGCACTTGTATGTAATGTACTGTATACTGTACATAGGATGATATGAAAGCATTACATAAGATGAGATTACAAAGACAGCCCTTCATCTAAACATAATCAATCAACATCATTAAGCAGCTGATTTTTGTGCTGTGTGTAAATTTAACTACTTTTTTTTTTAACCTCAGCAGTTCTACCACCCGGCCGGCCAAATGGGGTGCCGATGCTGCCGGATGATGAAAAGGTGAGTGCTTGCTTGTCAGGTGTGTGTGTGTCTGCGATGCCGTCTTTTTTAATTGAAACCACACGAGTGTTAACGAGGTCACCCCGGCCTGGCAGATCTTTGTCATCATTCCACTCCACTGTACCTGAGTGGCAAGAATCCCTGAAAAGAGAAATTAGAGCTCTCATATTGATATCCAGGTGAGGCGAGATGGAAGACTGAGGGCCTGAGTCATCTTGAGTGGGCAGGAAAATGAAAATCACTGTCAGATGCAGCAAAGGTTATATGTAAATGGGGGTTTTACTCCTCGAAGAAGAAGAAATTGTCTCCCTGCACGTCTGAGTCTGTCAAAATCTGAAATAAATCTGCACCTAATTGCAAAAGCATTACATTGGTTTGTTGTGTTGTTGAGAAATCCCTGTTGGTGAGTGCAACAACTTTGTTGGACGTTTTGATTGGAGACTAACCAACCTGCGCGCTGTGATTCGCATTCCTGACTCGTAATCACCGACGTGAATGCTTGTGACACGCACACACATACTTTCCTAATTGTCCTGGAGTGTCACACTTCTGGGCTTAGTCCTGTTTGGCCGAGTGGTCCTGTAGGTTACTGGGTCACACGTTTCTCGAGGATGCCCACCAGGATGTCCACAAGCTTTTCATTTAAAACTACTCAAACGATTATTGTGTGAATGCTGAAAAGCACCAACAATTTTGTATTATTTTTATACTGCCTCGTTTTTTTCCACATTTTTTCAACCAATTCAAACTTTTCCGACATCAACTTGTTCAGCTCATCCAAAATTCCACATTTTCCAGTTAGGGATGTCCCGATCCGATCTTCAGGATTGGTATCGGCTGCCGATCCGCTGTATTTGTGAAGATCGGATAATATCGGCTTCCGCCGATCTGGTTGCCGTATCACGTTCGTAACTACCAACATGGTAGGTGCTATAATGCGCCTCAAAGCTGGTTGCCACTCGACTCGCGCCACCCGCAAGAAGAAGAAAACGTAACACCACCATGCAGACATGTCCGCGGTGTACCGTGGTGAAGTTAGTTTCACGTTGGACGTTGGATATTTGGCTCCGTAGCGACAGAGGTAGTTCCCTGTCACTGCGCCCGGACTGCTGCGTCATGGTGTGGGGAGCTCGCACGGAAAGTGCCGCTCAAACCGCTGGTTGCTTATAATAGGGATCGTACAAACACTACTAAACATGTCGAAACGGTGGCGAAAAACCTTGGAAACGCCTCTGTTTCGGCGCGTGAATGAAAGCTACCAGGGTTTGCTTAGTTTAACTAGTGCAACTGTGTGTGCGCGCGACTCAGACTGGATGAGTATATTTTCACCGCGTTGTGTTTTACTGCTTTAATGTATGAATCATTTTACATTGCCCACTGATGGCATGCAGTGAAAAAAATGAAAAAAGACGAGAGGCACGTTTATTCTTGCACCCGGCGCGTATCAACCGTCAATTGCCATTCTTAAACACACAACACATTCCGCCCTTCAAAATAAGAGCGCTCTTTGTCACATTTGTCTAATTGTATAAACAAAATAAGGGTGTCATTAAAATATTTTACGTTAATAATCGATTGGAATTACATCTGTGACTCCATCTTCCTTAATCACAAGTACAAACATTACAGTTTGTTGAGCATTTTGTAGCAAAATGTGCTGAGGCTGACATCCCATTAGAAAAGTTAGCTAAATGTAAGGATTTTTGCATTTAAATCCAACCCAAATAGCACACACTCTATGCTGGTAAAATAAGTGGAAAAGCTAAAAAACTGAATTCTAAAAAATTAGGGCCTCCCAAGAGAGTTTATTAAAAAAATTTCATATATTCTAAATCACACCACAAATTGATCTATAGCCACGTCAAATGATTAGTCCTACCCTAAAAGTATTTTGCATGCCCATTCTTTCCAATTTTATCGTTTATTGGACTTTGGATCTTTTGTTCGGGGTTTTATTTAGGGATTAGGGACCTGACTCACAGAGGTTTCTTACAATATTGTTGGTCATGCTGTGTAATTAAAAAGTACATTCAGCAGTACTTTGGTTGCATTATTTGTAATGCTTTGAAGAGCTATTTTCATAACCGTATTCAATTCCACAAATTCATGTTTGCAACAAAAGCTTATTATTATTAAAAAAACAAACCAACAAAAAAACAATCGGATCGGATCGGCAAGACTATAAAAAAAATCAAATCGGAAGCAAAAAAATGTGGATCGGGACATCCGTATTTTCCAGTGACAGCATTCCCATTAAAAATGGACAGTTTTTACAAGTTCCATATATCTCACCAATTCAAACCATTCCATAAAAACACTCGATTTTCCAAAATCCACACATTAAATTCCCTTTGATCTTTAATCTTGTGAATTCTAACGACTTCCATATTCCTCAATCGAGTCAAACAATTCCAACGTCAAAATCTTTTTTGACAGACCAAAAGTCTTTTCTGGCCCAAACAGTCCCATTGAAATGAATGGCATTCTTCCGTGTTTCTCAACCCATTCAAGCCATTGCAGCATCATTATTTATCATGTTTTTAGTTCCTTCACATTAAAACACACACTCACTAAAATGCTTTTGAAGAGATTCTTGGTGTTGATGCCTTCTTTTTAAAAAAAAAAAAAAAAGACCTTGTATTTCTAACATTTTAGGTTTTTTTTCACCTTGGTTGCCGGGACACGGAGTGTGAGGAAAGGAAAACATTAATTTTCTGAGCTTTGCAGGGAGCTTTGCGAAGGGTGAGCAAGAGAGGGAGTGAGGCACTGAGGTCCGAGGGGGAAAGAGCAAAGAATCATGCTGTCGAAATGATAAGGTTTGCTTTTTTTTAGCTTTTACACAAAAGTGCGCGAGAACAATTTGAAAAAAACGTGCAAAGCAGTGATAGATTAGCAAGACTGTTAGGAGGACGCATGGCAGACGCGGGTGGGGAAAGACACCTGCAGAGGTGCAAGATGGACAAGCCCTGCAGGGAAGGCAGAAAGACAACAAATAGGAGATGGGTGTGAAAAACACGAGGCTCCGCCAGCAGGCAATGTGCACGCATGATGTGAAAAAAGGAACCATAAAATCACCTTTATTTCGACAAAAACCTATTTTACTTACTTTTTCAACAGAACAAATATCACTAGTGTAACTTACATGGATGAAACGCCTTCTTTAAAAAGACTTTTGATGTAAGCGTGCATTGTCAGATGGAGCTCTGGCATGACTTCCAGGTCGCGATTAGTGGGGCTCCAAGTGAGAGAGCAGTTGGCGGGACGCGGTGTCTTCCACCGCTGAGAAAGGCTGCTCGTCTACTCCGATGAATTCAATCATTTTTCAGGCTATTTGCTCTGCCTTCTGACTGTCTGTCTGCCATTTGACTGATGCAGCACTCATGCATACTCATGCATGTTGTTGTGTTTGTTTTTTTCAAATGCCGTATTCATTTCAAGCTTTTAACATGCTACCTCCGCAAGGTGTTTTTCGTGGCATGTGTTGCAGGATGCAAACTTTACATCGCTCTCACAAATCGCATAAAAGTTTGGGGTTGCTGCCGCACACCTGCCATGTGAAGGAAAGGGGCGAGGGGGACACTACGCAAGACATTAGAGCAGGACACGACACTGCACACAGGGGTCTCCACAAGCTGCAGGCTGTAATAGTACGAGCCACAGGTGATTGTTTTTTGTGAACGGCATTGACGGGCGTATGCCGATCATGTACTTTTCTATGGAAATCTGATCGTTGGCCCACCGATCGCAGCATCCCTAATGCTAAGCTATGTGAACAAAACATCATAGCTTTGTGTTCTAGGTGACACAGCTAATAAGCATAATATCTTATTCATAATTTATTTTATTTTTACAATGTGCAGAGCGCCAATAAAAACGAGTTGCTAGCAAAAATGGCCCCAAGCCTGCAAGATTAAAGTCCAAATTGTGCTAATGGGTTTCCTGTCTTTCAGTTACATGTCCGACCCCTCTGTGGCAGTGGATGTGAGGAAGACAGACTCCCTCTACCACACTCACAACCTCTCAAGCGGGGCCCTCAGCGGCCGCAGGGGCCACCACTCGCAGAATGAGGACAAGGAGGGCTTTCACAACCTGGCCTACAGCATCTCCAGTGACAGCAGCCTCAGACTGGAGGTGGACAACAACCACGTCAACCACAGGCTGCATGCCGCGCCTCTGCCCGCCACAGCCAGTGCCCCCACTGTGGAGGGCGGTCTCTACATAATCCAGCCGGACGCTCTAGGGCCGCAGTGGGTGATGCAGGACAAACGGCACAGTCAGGTGCCGGTGTACCCCAGCTTTCAGGCCTATGACAACCAGAGGGTCTTTGGTGAGCTGAGACACTGGGACAGCCCCCTCTCTGAGTGCATCAACACAGGCGGGAGCCTGTCGGTAGACGAGGTGGACGAAGGCGTGGGGGGGACACCGGAGTACCCGTGCGACACCGGAGACGAGGGCAGCGTCTTGTCGGTGGACATCCAAACCAGCACCACCAGCCTGTCGTCGGTCGACACCAAAGACGAGCGCAGATGCAAGGCGGCGGACGCGTCCACCGTGGAAAGCGGCATCTGTGTGGCAAAGAGCGAGGACGAGGAGGACGACGCTGGGAACGAGGTAGACGAGGTGCAAAGCGTCACAGACTCAATGGTGGCCGAGGCCCTCGCCGCCCTGGAAGCTGCCACGGCCGGGGAGGACTACGAATGAGGGACGCAAGCGGACGCCATTCAGAGGGAAAGCTGTTTACAAGGGCAAGTCCTGGTTTGCAAGGGAAGTGTGTCAACACTCCAATTGTCCACAAAGTGAAACCTTAGCGCTGAATCAGCGTTTCTTTTGTGAATGAATTAAATCTTCAGGCCTTATTTAGGATTTTTGAAGTGCAAGACCAAGCATCATTTTCTCATTTTCCATTCTGGTGTGTGAAAGTAGTTCACGCTCGCTGGTGAGCTGATTGAGGTCGGAGCTTTGTAAGAAGAGCTTCTCTCGATAGCTCCAGTGGAACCCGTTTAAGGAGACGCCCCTCTGACCGTCTGACTGACATCGAGACATGACAATGGGCGACAAAGGATTTTTTTTTTACCTTTTTCCTCCATTCGTGCTGAAGTTTATTTTGATTCTTGCTTCTTTCTGTCGAGGTAAATCGTTGTATGTCTTGACTGCAATGACAATAAAGCTTTCGTACATGCGCAAATCTTTCTTCCCGTAGCTAACAATCTTTAAAAACATTTCTTAAATGGGTGCATTTTGTTAGTTGCTGTGGTAGAAGCCAGGTTAATCCTGCCATGTTTTTATTTAGAAGCTTACTTCGCCCTGTCCACGTTTTAATGCCGTGGATAGTAGTTATGTTGCTGTTTCACGCTGCAGCGTTGAAAATACTACATCACGTCAACGTAAATGGACTAATTTTTCACATCAATGATTTTTATGTCGAGAAAAGGGGTCGACCACGCATGCCCCAAAGGGGCCGCATGCAGCTGACTAGGGGGCGCCAACATCTGAACGCACGAATAGCATTACAGTCGTCCCTCCGTTTGCAATACATTGCGGTTCGAACATTGTGGTTTTTCAGAATGAACTCATAAATGATCGCTGCTTCGTAGTTGACTATGGCCTATTGAAAGACAGGTCATGTAGTGTTCTGGTCACTAGGCGTCAGTAATGATACAAAACATTGATGAGACGTCACATGACCTTAACAGTGCATGCAGTCAGCAATGGCAGAGAAAAAGAGAAAGAAGTTCTTCCGTTCTGTGTGTAAGTAGTACGTTTTTGGCTTCTTACTTTATCCTTCTTCCAACTCAGTTTGAAACCCTTTAAGTTTAGAATAAATCAATTGGACGCTAGCTAGTTAGCTCACGAGCATGCTATGCACGCTATCCCTGTGGTGATCTTGTTGCCTGCATATCAGCAATATGGTGTAAACAAATAATAATAGGAGTGTAAAGGTGACTTTAGTGGTGTCATTGTGAAAAATGGAAATTTTTTGAACTGCATGTACATTATTTTAAACTACTGTTGATAACATATGCTAGCTGGTGGTGGTCTGGAGCCAGACTACATAAGTGGGCCCTTTTTAGGAATAAGAATGCGGTCGACCAGGACTTGATGAGTTGGTAGACGGGCTGTCGACATAAACGGGTTTCACTGTAATCAAAATGTGCTAAAATCCCTTGAATCCATCCCGGAGATTCACAAATGTGTGTTGACTCCCTCCAGACTTGACAAACGAGCGCCATCACCACTGAGGCATCCACTAATGAGCACCTTTGGGCTCTCCAACTCACGTCGTACTGAAGCTTCACATTTTTAAAGCGACATGCGCTTTGTTGCTTTGCCATGTTTGTGACTCCACTCTGCTTCTTACAAGTTCACGCTCACAATCAGACCATCAGTGTTTCACTCGGTGACTTTAAGTCATTGACAACCAGTGCATTGACGGTGGACAATGGCGGGTGCGTGTACGCTAGTCTGACATGTTTATTTTTCTCAAGGCTTTATTGGGACCTTAACTGCAGCATAGTCTCAGAGGAAGAGTTGGAAGGCTTGTGCTTTAAAAACACTTAAAAAACTTCAGAATTCATTTCCTGGTTCATCAGCATTTCGCACGCTGGATTCCAGGCCCCAAACCTCATTAATGTTCACCCTTTCCCTGCAGACAGACCCTGAGAGTTAAATATTACACCCATAGTGGAGCCTGCATGTAGTTGTGTACCAGCAGTGGCTCCTCCCAGAAGGTCACTGTGTTCAAGGCGTTAAACATTGACCAGGCTTCCCTCTCGTCCCCCCGTCCCACCTCCAAATGTTCACCCGTGGCAGCCCGTATAATGGTGCATGGCGCATTCATACGTAAAAGATTGGATTTATTGTCTCCACAACTTTTATCCTAGGGAAGAGCTAAGGTAAACAGCCCTGTGTGTGCAACAGGAGTCAATATTTGCACCCTCACACGCCCTGCTGTGACCTTGTGTCTTTGGGGGAAAGGCTGCTCACAGCCACAGGCGGGATGACGTCGCTTTGTGCGCTATAACCACGTCGACACTGCCCTCTGAGCGCTGTCTAGCTGTTATTTCTGCTGATATGTTATTTACTCATTTACACAGTACTTATTTATTTGTAATGTAAAGTCATTTGCGAACAGGCGGAAAAAGGGAGCGTTCAAGTTCCTTGCTAACATGCAGTTTGAAAATTTCCAAACAAAACAATTCTGTAAGCTCTGATATGTATACATCTTTATTTTTTTGGCATTAAATACAAACACAGCATCCTTGAAAACAATAAAAAAATACATGTAATCCATCCAAAAAAGTGGCACCATGAAATGACAAGCTTGATGATGCTGACCCCTAAACAAACATAAAAAAGGCTGTAAAAGGTGAAATAACCCCGCATGAAGGAGAGAAGAGGTAGACTGACGTCAACGCTCCCTTTGGTTTTGATGGAAGACTTTCGGCCAACAACCCTCGGCCGCTCAATCTTTTAAATAACAGAGAGACAAGACTGAAGACCAAAAAAAAAAAAAAAAGAAATGGAATGGAATGGACAAAACATTTCTCAGGTGAAAAAAGGAAGTGCAAACAGAACTTTGCAGCTTCCAACACACAAAGGCTGCATTCACACTTGTGGTTCGGTACTGTCCTCTAGGTGCTCTTTGTGCGCAGTTGGCTTAGCGTTCACACTGGTCGTGTCATGTTGTGTTGTGTTGTGTTGTGTCATGGGACCAAAGGCTGTGCAGTTAACAACACAATTATGCATAAATTAAGGAGATGATTGGGGAGCTTTTGTGACATCTCACAAATATTAAAGCAAAATGCCACCTGCTGGGTTAAATACATACGTTATTTTTATATTGTGCTATAATTATCATCCTAAGATTTCACCAAGAGCTTCTAAAATATACTGAAGATCCTCTCCCCCACGAACACACATATGGAAAGAGCAAAGCTGTCTGCTGGGTTATTTACTAGCTTACATTTCACCAAAAGCTTCTACAATATACTTTTAAAGAGCGGTCACACACAGAGGGAGAGCGCAGAGCTGTGTCTTTGACACATTTGTCATTTCTGCATACTTTCTGCTGTCATTTTAACACTGGTTCCTGTAGCTTTGAAACTGGAGATCAAGTGAAGCGACGCGCGCCAGAGTTCACCCGCAAGCGGTCTTGGTCCGCCTGTTCAGTTGAACACGTTCGCGCTTGACCAAACGAACCGTACTCGGCAGAGAAAACGCACCGGACTTCCTTTCAAGCAAACCAAACGCGGCAAGTGTGAACGCACCATGAAAACTTCACAGCAGCTCATCGTCATCATGATAATTACATGAATCCGGAAAAAATCAAATCAAATAAAATAAGTGCATTGTTAGCATGCTGTAGAAATAAAATGAAACAGTAAAATGTAATGTTTTTTTCACTGGCACACAGAAGCCACTCAAGCATTGCGCATTACACTTGCACTAGTTGATATATTCTTACTGACGCCATCTTCCTCCTGGCTGGTGCACGTTATGATGCTTTATTGTTTTGATGACACCTGCCAAGGCTCCAGACAGCTTCCTGGCTCCGTAGGTCATTCCTACTTCCTGTGGGGGTTTTTTGGCCTCGGCTTGGCTGTACCAGTTTAAGAAGTCTTCTTCAATCAAGCTGGCACACGCTCATCCTGGAATCCTGTATGATGTCACACAGCTGGACCCAGTGATATGAAGCTCTACAAGTCTTTAGGGAGAATTCCAAAAAAAAAAAAAAACTTTTCCTACCTAGCTGGAAAATAAGTGGCTCATGTGATTGCGTCATGCACGCCGCCAGCCTTCAGCAGCAGCAGTTTGGCCCCAAGTGAAGGGTGGAGGGGGACCTGCACACCCATATTGCTCCGTTGCTGATGTGTCGACGTCGTCTTAGAGAGGCTTTTAAAAAGTGCGCAGATGATTTGTCTTTTTAAGGGAAAGCTGTATGACGTGACGGTACAGTAGCCACAGAGAAGAAACAATTAGGAGAAATGGACAATTGGGAGAAGAAGCACGAGTCACGTGTTAAGTCATTACCTGCCGTTGGATCATTTCTCTTTGTCCATGTTGTCATTCTCCTCCTGAGGTAGCACAGGAGAACAATCAGACAAAGCACACAATTCCAGAAGAAAACACTTTTAGCTCCAAAGCGCTACAAGGACCAAAGTGTTGGGACATATTGACAGTTCACCACGTTGGAGCTGAGAGGGGGCCTGCAAGCTTACAGTTCATCCTAAAAGGTATTTTATTTCCTCCACACAAAACTCAAAGTTTCCTCTCCGCCTTGTATTAGCGTGACAGCTCCCCCTAACACAGGGGTGTCCAAAGTGCCGGGGGGCGGGGGGGGGGGGGGGAGCCTTTACGCCCTGTGGCTGTTTTTTTATTGGCCCACAGCACACTGTAAAAATGTAATTTAAACAAGAAAAATAAAAAATAAAGTCAAAATATTAACAGAAATATTGTAATTGTCATTTTTTACAGAATAAAGTTGAAATCTAAAATTTAAAAAAAGTATGGCTGTCAAAAATAGTGTGGTAACTGCGGTGACTAATTTATTTCATTAATTACGTAAAACATTTTTTTAGCGTAATTAACGCATGCGCACCTTGGCAAGCCACCCCTCTCTGTTATGACAGCAGACGAAGACACCGTAGCGTCGTCCCCCCCCCCCAGAGTCTGACGCTCTTTAAGAACTTTACTCTGACCGGAACACATCAACATCAACAGCAGTGCAATTCCAACACCATAAAAAAGTGTTTGCCCCCTTCCTGATTTGTCACATTAAAACATTGTTGGGTCCTAATATTATGGAAAACAAAAGAAAATAAACTTGTAATTTTGGCCAAAGTATGTGTGGGGAAAAAAGTTTTAATATTACAGGAATAAAGTCATAATATTACGAGAAGAAATTTGAAATACTTCTAAAACATTAAAAAAAAAAAAAAGCAGAAATGGAAAACATGTTTTCTGGTAACACAAGTTTACGAAAAATAAGTAAAAAATATTCCGATAAAAAGTCATATCATATCATATCATATTGTGTGAAGGTGTCTACGATCGTCTTCCGAATCGCCGCCAACAACCACCTTCGTACACACACACACACACACACACACACACACACACACACCCCCACACACACACACACACACACACACACACACACACACACACACACGCGCGCGAACCCCAAATGTAACTGTCGTGGACTGATCACAATGCGGCCCTAACCCTCCCTTGTAGTGTTGTGATGCGGCCAGTGTTTCATGTTAAGTTTTAGAAGAAAAACAAACATCCCGTGTGCACCACTGCTTTGGTCCCTATCAAAGACATTTCCAGGACACCAACCTCCTGGGACTCAGACACAGTCCGGCTGTTTGACGCCGCCTCCACTGAAGGTACGCTGCCGTTGGAATCTGCGATCAGCAGCGTCCGCCGCTCCCTGGCTGCTTTTTCACACTTTGTCACACGGAACCTACGCGGGACAGAAACGAGATGAAAACTTCCCAGGGTTTGTTGGTTTCGGGTCAGCGATCTGGTGTTAAGGAATTAAGTCTGGATTAACATTTTCGGGATTTAGAGTTAATGTTTGACCGTCAAGTGCCAGGCATGTGCTGATTCTTGTGATGCGAGGCAAGGGTCGACGTGGAGCAACACTCACCTGCCCACAGACAGCACGGTGACCTCTCCTGAGTGGCTGCGGCGCTGCTCTGCCTTGCGAGCTGCCGGTTTGCTCACAAGAGGCCATTTCTTCTGGCTGCAGCGCGTGCAGATGTTCTTGTGGCCGCCGACGCCGCCGATTGTGTGCAGGTGGTTGCAGGTGTGCTTGGCGGCCCCTGGCGGCGCTCCCGGCGACACGGGGGTCATGGGTGGCGAGGGCGAGTACGGGGAGGTGGGGGTGACAGGCGCACTGTGAAAGGAGAATCCGGATGGTGATTTGGGGTTTCTTGATGTTGCAGGAGTGAAGAAATGAGGTCAGCATCCAAACATGAAATAAAAGTGAGTGGCAGTGGGGGATTTGGAGAACTATCCCCCCTCACCCTCACAGCTGCATGCTCTCAATAGAAACTGTGCCAATTCTGGGAGGCCTCAAAAGAGCGTGGCCTGATTGGCTCTTCACACTTGCAAGCAGGGTGGTGCTGCCATCTAGTGGTCAGCTCGGGATAGCACCAAAAACACACAAAAAAACCCCCAAAACTCACCCATCAGAATCAATGCTGGTTTCGTGAACCATTGCTTTCAGAGCATCAGAGTTGGCTGAAACAACAAAATAATGATACAATTATTTTGCACCTGTCATAACACATAAACAATAGTAAAAAAAAAAATGTTTAAAAACAAGCAAAAAAGCGAGAAAAAGCCGGGAGACCTTGGAATTGTCCTAACTTTCCCCCCTTAATTCGGCACCCCTGGCCAATAGTACTCAAACACAATTAAAAATGTACAGTTAATCTACGGTGTCAGCCGATTTCACTCATGGATGATCGGTATCGGAAAGCGCAGCATCCCTCGTTTGAACCCACCCATTTTTCACGTGAGCAAAAGTATTGGAACATGTGACTGACTGGTGTTTTATTGCCCAGGTGTGTCAGGTGTGTGATTGAATTCATTACTTTCTCAATAATTAACATCGAATGTCCATGCTCAGCTTCCGATTGGGTAGGATAAGTTTTGCCTGTGTAGACTGTATTTATACATGGAAACCAGCGTGCGTGCGTGTGGGGAAAAAACAAGCAATTGTGAATCAGAAAGAAGCTGGAATATCAATCAGAACCATTGCACAAATATTGCTCATAGCCAGGACAACTATTTGGAATGTCCTGAAGGAGAAATAAACCAACGTCCAACAGGTAGATCAAGGAAAACATCAGCATTTGATGACAGAAACATTGAGTATGTTTACATGCAGTCAAATAACCCTATCATAACCGGAATATTAGCAATAACCAGCAAATGCCAATAATCAATCAAAATCACGATCAAAAGGAACATTAATTTGTGTTCTGCGCATGTTCTATTAGAAAGGAATCTTGTGGCTTTGGCAGGAAGTACTTTTAGAGTGAGGGGGAAACAAGCCACCCCGTTAGTGTGGTGACATTATGTCTTTTATTGATGGTAGATAGTACCGCAATAGCGAAATCTACCAGAAGGTGAGCAAGCAGTTACGCAAAGCACGGTTTCTACGAACGAATCTTCAAAAAGTGTCCGGGGGAAGCTGGGGATATATAGCATGGATGTGGATGGCGCAGCTCCAACTCCATTTCCTATTTCTTCACGTTCTCGCCTTCCATTAATGAAAAAAGCGGGACAGAATAGTGTCAAGTACTGGTGGTGGGTCAGTATCAGCACCAAAACACAAACAAAAGCGTTCATTATCCACTGTGCTGATGCTGTTGTTTTTGGATACAGGAAGAAGAAGCGGAAATGACGCGCTTGCGTCATGACGTTTCCCGTGCGTCGAAACATGGTCCGTCAGGCATGTAAACGGGTTTGTTTCAGAAACCGGAATATTGACCTTAACCCGAATATTGACTGCATGTAAACGTAGCAATGTGAGAGCTGGAAATAACCCGAATATTGACTGCATGTAAACGTAGCAATGTGAGAGCTGGAAAGAAAGACCTTAAAGCTATGGTTGGTGACATCGAAACAAGAACAGAGAACAGGAGAAAAAGCATCACCGTCTACTGTTCGTAGAGACTTCTTGAACAAAAGTACAATGGCTGCACCAGCAGACGCACACCACTCAGCTTAAACAATTCTATTCTAATTCAGGTTCTATGGACTGATGAATTTTTGAGGCTGAAACAATTGCTTGTTTTTCCACCAATAGACAGCTCTCTGCTTTTCATGTTGTTTTCACCTCTAAATGCAATCTACACAGGCAAAACCTATCATACTCAATCTGAAACTTAGCATAAACATTCAGCACTATTTATTGATTGAATAAGCAATGTAATAGGACACACCTGGGCCACAAAACACACCTGTCAGCCACATGCGCTTGTTCACCTGTTCAATACTTTTCATGACATAAAAAACAGTGGGTTCAAACTAAAAAGGTTCCATCTTCTAGGTTGCGTATCCGATCCAGATGTCTCATATTCGTCTTTTGATGTCAAACCCAAATGTTTCGGTCTACAGCAAAAATAAAGAAGTGGACCTCACTGTTCCAATACTTCTGGAGGGCACAGTACATGACAGTCTGGTGAGGTATATTGTGGTACAGCATTAGTGTGATGCTGCTTATGCTTCAGCTGTGTCATCAGCTTTATGGGGATTCTGTAAGTCACTTGATTATTATGCACATCTCTTATACATTATAAAATAATAAATATAATAATCATTTTATGAATAATTTTGGTGATGGGTGCCCTTTTTTCTGGCCTGAGCACCTGTCCGCGTGCGTGCCTGCTCTTATCTAACAGAGATGCTGCAGCAATTACATTATATGTCTGGACTACAATGGCACATGCACAAATCTGTCTTCCGGTGGCTAACAACCTGGTTGCTGTGGTAGGATGCACGTTGATACCGCCATGCTTTTATTTGGAAGCTTGCTTTACACTGAACAGAAAGTCACTGTGTGCATGTCTTAATGCTGTAGACGGTAGTTACGATACAGTATGTCACTGTTGCTGCTTAGCAATAATGATGACGTTAGTAAATACTACAACACGGGTCGAAATGGACAGATTTCTCATGGAAATGACCTCTTTGGGTCTCAAATTTTATGTTGATAAAAGCGGTCAAGCACATATGTTCATGTCGACTGAAGCGGGCACTTTTTAGTCATAAGAACACGGTGGACCAGTACTCGATGTGTTAGTCGACTTAGATGGTTGTGAACATAAACGGGGGTCAACTTAAATGGGTCCCACTGTAAGTTAGTGCTCAAACTTGGTCTCGATGCAAGTGGACTGTAACAGCCACAAAATTTGCAGTGGAAAGTGGTACACACTGGATAATGACAAGCGACGAAAACATAACATCTGACCTCACACATTTCTACTTGTGCTGGGACAAAATAGTGATATTGCGCTTGTCATTGCATGATAATAATAGGCTTTGTCACCTCTGACAGAGTTGACATGCAGGCTGTTTGGGTAAGTTATTAGCATATCTACATTAGATTAACCTTTTTAGAAAATTCCATAATATCTCATTTTCCCTTGGTGGGAAAAGTGTGGGCACCCCTGGTTTAAACAGGAGGCTGAAGGTCCCAACTGGACGAGGGGGCCTTCACAGATTCCAGCACATAATGAGGCAAAAGAAGCTTCACAACTCCACACTAACGCACAAGGTCGTCCTTATCATCCAGCAGCATCCTCTTATCAAGCGCCATACGGCGCCCACTGAAGATTACTTTGCTATCTACGATGGCGCACTTCTACGACCACAGTGCATTGCTATCTGCCACAAAATCTTGTTAAAGGCTTTGAGCCACACAACCAAACAATAAATGGGATGTGGCCGCTTGAGAGCTGGCAGGATATTAACTGTCAGCGGTTTATTTCATTATACGCACGCATACCTTCATTTTTCATGATGTAGTGGATGATCTGTCCCACTGTGTCATTGTTGTCGCTGATGGTGTCATTCAGCTCTGCAAGCAGGAAGAGAAAAGCCATTATAAGGCATGGCACAATTCCATGCACACGCACAACGTGGCAGAGTCGTCAAATAACTAATATGATTGCTTCTCGCAAGCTCTTAATGATAACTGCCACATTTCATAACAGAAATCAAATGCCAGACTCAAAATCATCCAAAAGTCAAAACCCACGACCCCACTTCATTTTTGTGCGTAATAAAGATGTGTCATTAAATGCACGTGATCACTCCTACAAGTAATTAATGACAGCCGCCACCTTGAACTAAATAAACAGAAGTCCAAATGTGACTGAAAATAATCCACAAAGTTAGGGAAATTGCAGTAAAACAGTAGAATGGAAGTGATGGGACAAGCAAATGGGCTGAAGCATGAATGCTCAGCACAGGTAAGAGGTCCCTCGTGCAGGGGTCTGCAGTTTCTAGTCCAGGGGCCGTGGCTGGTTTTTTTTTGTGTCACATGGCATCCCACATCACAACATTACGAGGATTACAAGGATTCAGGTCCACACTGAAAAGAAAAAAAGATCACGGCAAAATGTGAGCATAACATGTACTGTAGGCGCGTGTTTGTTTACGCTAATGGATTAACAGCATTGATGAGACTAAAATCAGTTTACAGGGGAACCTCGGCGAGCATGTTTTTTTTGGTTCATGTCGAAAATTTACCCAAACCTTTTGCCCCATCACCAGACGACTGTAGTTCTTTGCTAACTAACCCAATTACGACACAAGTCTCTGCTTTTGATCACGGCTGCAAAACAACCCACAATGAAGCCAAAGAAAGTTGCCAGAGCCAGCATTTTCATAAAGAAGGTGAGACGCACTACCGAATTCAATAAATAACTCGCAGCGAAGTATGAAGGTGTCACCCATGTGGATATCTCTTCTCCTTTTCCCTCACTGCTCGTGATCACCTTCTTGGTCGACAGGTCTTCAATCAAGGTAAAAGTGTTTTGTGTGTCTGGGACAGATTAATTGGATTTACGTCATTTCTTAGAGTACGTTTCAGTTTGAGTAATTTTAATGGTTTAATTTTATTTGAACATGCATACAGGTTACAATGGAATACATCCCATGGTACAATTCACAGTTCCAAATGTCCAAAAGGAGTAGGAAGAGGCCAAGCTTATTTAATCCTACCCCCCCATCCATTTTACATCAGTTGCAGTACATTTATTCACTTCCTGTGTTTCATATGTGACCTTTTTAATGCATAGTGCATAAGATAGTAGTATAATTGTCAAGGTTTTTCCACAATCATAATAAATAATATATATAATAAATCAATACAAATAAACCTAACATATCAAAATCAACACTATTCTTCTTTATATTTTGCAAACATCAACTGCTTGTTGCGTTTCTTGAAATTGCTGATCTTGGTGCTGTGTTTGAGTTCCTGACTCAGCCTGTTCCATAATTTGATTCCACAAACTGGAATGCAGTTGGTTTTTAGCGTTGTTCTCGCATAGAAGTGTTTCAAGTTTAGTTTTTCTCCCCCGAGATCATATTTGGCCTCTCTTGTAGAAAAGTATTATATGACATTTTGGGTTAGCAGGTTATTGTTTGCTTTATGCATAATTTTAGCTGTTGGAAAATTTACTAAACCCGCAAATTTAAATATTTGTGATTTTCGAAAAAGCCTTTGTATATGTTCTCTATAAGCAGCATTATGGATTATCCTAACTGATCTTTTCTGCAGTACATTTTGCGAGTAAAGATTGCTTTTACAGTTACTACCCCATATCTCCACACAATAATATATGGTAATACCAGAGAGCAGTAAACAGTATGGAGTGATTTTTGGTCAAGGAAAAATTTTGCTTTATTCAATATTGAAGTATTTCTCGCCACCTTATGTTGTATATTTTTGATATGAGATTTCCAGCCCATTTTTTCCATCTATTATGAGCCCCAAAAATGTATATTCGTTCACCCTTTCAATGTCCACACCGTCAATTTGTATTTGTATTTTAATCAACCATAAAACAGCGATCATTTATTCATTCATTTATTTTTGGAAACACCGTGACAGAGTGAGGGTGTGACGTTCAAACCGTGATGTAGCGAGGGACAACTGTATGAGGGGAAATAGTGGTCATAGCGGACACTGACTCGTTTAAACTTTTTGAAACACATTTTGGAGTGACCTTTTATTGTGGCCAGCCTAAGTCACACCTGTGCAACCATCATGCTGTATAATCAGCACACCTGTGAAGTGGCTGGATTCTCTCTGCAAAGGAGAAGTGCTCACTAACAATTTCAACAGAACTATTTAGACTATTTCGTTGTTACTTGCTATAAATATGTTACTTTTGAACATATGTTTTCTTGTTTTTATGACAGACAGGCTAATACATACTATTGAGCACTGTATATTGGTTTTAATGTGTTTAATGAACAAAAAGATGACAAATATCAAAGTGGTTCCTGCGTCGTTCTTCTTTATACTGTGGAAAAAGTTTGGACACCCCCATCCTATTTTCCTTGCTTCCTGCACGTCAAACAAACATTCTCTCCCTCTCTCTCCGCGATGAAATGGAATCCTCTGGTATGCAGAGGCCCAACGCAGACTTGTGATATGCTGACACTTTCTCACGCAGAAGAGGTGCTTCAAATGAACACGCACTGGGAACACGGCTGGATGTGTGGAAGGAGAGCTGATTTACACATGCTTTAAGACGCGAGCTCGAAGCAGGCTGTTAAGGCTTTACTGATGAAAGACGGTTTCTTCAAATTTAGTCCATGTAAAAATGGGCCAGCGGTGATATTCCAGGAAGTGGGATTGCGTATTAGTTAGAAAAGCTTAATGTAAACAGTTCTCCCTCATGAAAATTCATGGAAACTATGGGAAAGGTTACAGGAAGAAGGAAGCAAAAATAATAAAAAGTAATGTCGACTAGGGTTTATGCGCTCGCATGCCAGCCTGTGCATCACTGTGGCGACAGCAGTACACATTATCTGCAGCTGTCAAAGTACGAGCCAAGTGAAATTAAGCGTCTCTGTAATGAGAATTCCCCAATCATTGGCGGCATGAATGCAGTCATGTGCATGGGAGTGTTAGCCCACACCGGGACACGTCAAGGAGAAAGAGGCGAAATTTTAGGCTGTCCTCTATGGCTATGTTCTTTTTTTTTTTTTAAAGATATTTGTTGCGCACTTTAGTGTTCACACAGGTATTTTTGTCACGGGGCCAGATGCTGCACAGTAAAGAACATAAGAACGTGATTGGGCAGCTTTTGTGACTGTATTGCGTGACGCAACTGATTCCAAAACAAAATGCAGTCTGCTGTGTTAAATACAAGATTGTTTTTATATACTGCTCCATTTAGCAGCTTAACTTTCAACAAAAGCTTCTAAAATATACTTTTAAAGAGCAAGACAGCACTTTCAGTACATTTTCTCTTGCATATTTGTAATTTTTGCTCATTTTGGGTGCACTCACACTTTTCTTGTTTGGTTTAATTAAAAGGAACTCTCTCTGCTAGTATGGTTCGTTTGTTCAAGTATAAACGGCATCATCCAAACCCTGGTGTGCACCCAACAAGAGAGAGATGGGTCTCAGTCCGGGATATAGAAGCAGGATGTGAAAATAACCTACGTATTTAAAAGGGTCACTGACATGACTTATCAACTGTGCGGAAATATGTTCTATATTGTTTGTCATTTTGTTCTACGTTGTTCGTTTTTTGAACGCAAACCATAAATTCGTAAAAAATTCCATTCATAGTACGTGGTGGGAGCCATCATGGACTGAACGCCGCCCCAAAGCGCAGCTCTCAGCTAAACAAACGCTTGTAGAGGCAGCTCGGTATATTTTTCATCAAAAAAGTAGCCATGCCAAAAAGTTTGTTTTGTTTTCCAAAAGCAGAAGGTTTAAGACTACAATGAACGAAGCGAGTAGAAGGAACAAGAGACAAACAGACGCCCACCTTGCGTTCTGCTCTTTGCAATGTTCATTGCACTGAAGACTGCTATGAAGGGACACTTTCGCATTTCGCTTGAAAGTATGGTATAAAGAGTAAGTCATGTGTTCTTTACATATTGTATTCCACACACTACGCCACCATAGCAACAAGCATTCTAAGCATTATACATGTTATAAAACATTTTCACAGCGATATCTTGACGGTGGGGGGCAGGGCAGGGACGACGACAAAATACACAATAAAAAAGGCTCTACAGAACCCTTTACGCTCATTAAGAAGCCGATTTAAAACCATAATTGAAGGATAAGCAACTCCAAGGTAATTTACACTTACCATTCTGTGTTTTGAACCAATCGTCATCTCAATCGAACACCGCATCTGACACGCTAGTTTCATCGTCGTTGGTTCGAATGAATGCGGCTTAATTCCCTCTGCTGCAAGTTTCTTCCTCCTCAAAAACTATTGACACTTCGCTCAAATCTTTGCTATGATCGCTGTAAACATCCTCTGTCTCGTCCATCCTCTCATGTTTGTTTACTCTGCTTAAGCTGAGAGCTGCGACTTTGCCGATGTCCCTTCAGAAACGCCCCTTTCTGCAGCACTCAGTCCATGACGACTCCCGCCATGTACTATAAATGTAATCTACACGAATTTACCATTCGCTTTCAAAAAGCGAACAACGTAGAACATAATTATAAACAATATAGTTGATAAATCATCAGTGACCCTATAAGTATTTAACCCAGCACATACTGTAGCTTTGCTCTCTCCCTCCGTGTCAACGGCACTCTGCAAAAGTATATTTTAGAAGCTTTTGGTGAAATCTAAGCTGGTAAATATAGCAGAATATAAAAATAAGTCTACGTATTTAACCTGGCAGATGGCATGTTGGTTGGAAATATCTCAGTTACATCACATATAAAGCTGTCATATAAAGCTTTCAGTTGCCTCTGAAAAGGACATCAGTTCATTGTCCATCCTGTGGAGATCGGTGCGACACGTGAAAGAGTTAGAGCAAGGACTTTCCAGAAAAGGGCAAACCTCCTTTTGATTTTCTCCCTGATTTTCATGAGGAAAGTTCTAGATTGTTGTCTGACACCACCCAGGTTGAAAGAAAAAAGACTAAAACATCATTAAAGTACAGTATAGTCGTCCCTCGTTTATCACGGTTACTTGGTTCTAAGCCCGAACGCGGTAAGTGAATATTCATGAAGTAGGACTCAATATTAATAAATTGAATCTGTTAGCAGTTAGAGTATAGAAAACCCGTTTGACTTTCTAAATGTTTTTTTTTACCATTATTAGAGCCATGTAGACATGAAATAACACCCCCATAGTCACCTTTACACTCCTATTATTATTTGTTCACCCCACATATGAGTGATGATGTGACATATTCCAATATAACTTGTATGCATGTTCTAAATAAATTAAACCACTAGCACATTGCTAATGCACAGGCTACAGGGTCACTGCAGGGACACAAGAGACGGCCACGGCTGCATAGCATGCTAGCGAGCTAACTCGTTAGCCTCCAACTTATTTATTCTAAACTTAAGAAAGGGTTTCAAATGGAGTATGGAACAAAGACAAAGTAGAAAGCCAAAAACGTACCACTTCCAAGCGGAACTTTTTGTCACTCTATTATGTTGGACATGCCGTGGCGGACTGTGTGCAGTGTTAAGGTCATGTGATGTAATGTCAAGTCTAATCGATGTTTTGTGTCATTACTGCTGCCTAGTGGCCAGAATACTACATATAAGTTGTATTTCAATATTTTTTGGCTAATAATGGGCCATAGTCAACCATGAAACAGTGATCATTTATTAATACATTTTTGAAAAACCACGATAGAGTGAGGGAGCGATAGTCGAACAGCGATGTAGCGTGAGACAGCTGTAGTAACAAGTAGTCGGTGATTGCCAGCTTTCTCTCTTGCATTTAGCAGATGTAACCGTATCTCTTTTAGTAAGTATAAAATCTTCATATTCTTCTACCTGGGCGTAGTAAGCTACTGTGCCTTCGGTACACTGTTCATGTTTGTGATTGGTCATCTGCTGACAACACTGCTCATGACAAGACATGAAAATCTTGACTTGCCCAATCGAGTTGTTCTTCAGCTTCGTAGTACCGCTTATCCCACATCTTCAGTGTTTGGCTTGGTTAAGCCAGAAAAAAAGGGGATCCTGGATAAATTAAACTTTAATGTACAGATCTCAGAGTTCCCTTGCAAGCAGACCGAGACCACTAGTTTGGTGGACAGCAGGTTTGGGATTATCGTGTTCACACTTGACCAAACAAGCTGTACTTACTAAGTCAGCAAACGCACTAGAGTTCCTTTTAATGGAACCAAACATTACAAGTCCGCAAAAGCTGAATTGAGGCAACTGGACTGTTCTTGTTTGTTGAAAATGTTTCACCTTTGATGCAAACAGCTTATTCACTTCTTAATGATGTAAGTGTGGCATCGCCCTATCCCCCCCACCATAAATAAATAGGGAGACTCCACACTTAAAAAATGTAAAACTGAAGAAGGCTTTGGATGAACCAACCAAGAAGAGTCTAGTTACTTTGATAGAAATTTAGCAGATTACCATGACCTGGGTGACTGAGAATCAACACAGGCAAACATGACAAGTGTGAATACACCCCATCAATCAAGAGTGTAAACAGTTAAATTCCTCACCTCCGCCCACCTCCGGGTCCTTTTCTACTTCTTCGCACGGCTCCTCTTCCTGGTCCTCATCTCGTGCCTCGGTGGTGCACCGGTAGCCCTTCCTCTTCAAAACGTGGCAGATGACCACCCCCAGCAGGCCTAGGAGGAAGAAGACGGGCACCAGCACAAAGGCCGTGTAGTCCGGGTTGATCGCCCCTCCGCCAACCTCTTCTTTCCCCGTGACTGTCGTCTGACCCGCTGGAGGACGGACGGACAGAGAGACAGGCAGTAGTTCAGAAGAAAAAAACAACAGCCGACGGTATTACCACTGCAATGTCCTTCAACAGTGATCTGATAAAGTGGACGATCAGGTCAAGAGGTGCAAGGTTACAGGGACTTATGGGATTGCAGCACACCACATAATCATCCTTTTGTCTAATTTCTAACTCCCCCGGCTGACTCATGCGCACACTTCCGTGAAATCAACTCTTAAGTTTGCACAATTGTTTGCTCAGCAGCCCTCCTGTGACCGCTGTGTGTCGTCAATGAGTGCGTCGCCAGCACCAGCCACATGACCCCGGGGACAGGAAGCTGCTCCTACTGACCTATGTGCTCCAGTAAGAAGCCGTCTGACCATGCTCAAGCCCCTCAGTGGGAAAACAGGGTGTCAAAGTGCAGTGTGTTCACAGAGATGGCGCAAAGCTATCTGATCATATTCTTATCTTCAAGCAACACTTGTAAGCGCACAAGGATCTAGCCTTGGCCTTTAAGGGTGCATTCACATTAAACGCTTGAGAGTTGGGTCTTGGTCCACTTGCAGGTGGCCTCTGGTTCACTTTGCTCAGTGTTAAAACCAGTGTTAAAATGACAGAAATTGCAATTGGAAGTGCTGTCACTGTGCTGTGCTCCGCTCTCTCCCCTCTGTGTAAGACAACGGCGCTCTTTAAAAGCAGATTTTTTTTAAGTTTTGTATGAAATCTAAGTTGTTAAATACAGTTGTCCCTTGCCACTTCGAAATTCCAATTCCATGGCTTCACTCTGTCAAGGTTTTTCAAAAATATATGAATTAATAAATCGGCCTAGTCAAAATATATGCATATTTAAGTCAACGTTGCGTATTTTTGCCTTAAATTAAACATTCTCAAGCATTAACATGACTAAATGAACTACAACACAAAAAGCCATGCAAAAGATGCATCAAAGACGAATGTACTTTTCTACACTGGTCAATAGGTGTCAGTAATGTTGCTCTAATGTTCGGTGAGACGCACAAGCGCCAGACTTGATCACCAGAACAACAGACTTTCATTGCAGGTTTGAATTATTTCACAACAGGCACAATAATCCCTAAAATGTCACGTGCTACTGTTATGGCCATAACCCACGCCAAGCTGAAACTCAACTCTGAACCCCTGACGTTACTTCCGGTCCACCCACCACACTGCTCCCATAGGAAACACATGTATAGCAACACACACAAGCGCCAGTCTTATTTCTGTCTTAAATGGCTTATTTACTCCTATTAGGTTGACTATATTGGGTAATACAAGTGTAAAGGTCATTATAGGGGACTTAGTTCATGTTAGTTCATGTCTATGCTCTAGCTACAAATATATTTGATTTATAAATAAGGAATCCTATTTGACTTATTACAGTCGGGTCTGGAACCATTGAGGAACTGCTGTGTAACAGGAATAAGGTAATCAACCCAGCAAATGGCTTTGCTTGCTCTGCCTCTGTGTGTAACAAGTACATCTTTGAAGCTTTTAATGAAATCTAGAATAGTAAATAGAGCATATATATAGCAATATATAGTGGTGTGAAAAAGATTTTGTTTTTGTTACACTTTCATGTTTCAGATCAAACAAATTTAAATATTAGTCAATGACAACACAACTCAACACAAAATACAGTTTTATAATTAAACTTTTTATTATTAAGTGGGAAAAAGTGATTGACCCCAAAACCTAATAACTGGTTGGGCCACCCTTAGCAGCAACAACTGCAATCAAGCGTTTGCAATAAGTTGCAATGACTCTCTTACAGCGATGTTGAGGAATTTTAGCCCAATTTTAGCCCACTCATCTTTGCAGAATTGTTGTAATTCAGCCACATGTACCGCCTTTTTAAGGTCATGGCAAAGCATCTCAATAGGATTCAGATCAGGATTTTGACTAGGCCACTCCAAAGGCTTCATTTTGTTTTTCTCTTTCAGCATTTTTTGGTAGGCAGCAGAATTCATGGTTCCATTTATCACAGCAAGTCCTCCATCACACTACCACCACCATATTTTACTGTTGGTATAATATTCTTTTTTCACGCCAGATGTGATGGGACACACACAGCTTCCAAAAAGTTCAACTTTTATCTTGTCAGACCACAGAGTATTTTCCCAAAAGTCTTGGGGATCATCAAGATGTTTTCTGGCAAAATTGAGATGAGCCTTAACGTTCTTTGTGTTCAGCGGTGTTTTTCGTCTTGGAACTCTGCCATGCAGGCCGTTTTTATCCAGTGTCTTTCTTATGGTGGAGTCGTGAACACTGACCTTAACTGAGGCAAGTGAGGCCTGCAGTTCTTTGGCTGTTGTTGTGTTGTCGCTGCACTCTTGGGGTAATTTTGGTTGTCCGGCCACTCCTGGGAAGGTTCACCACTGTTCCATGTTTTCACCATTTGTGGATAATATCTATCGCTGTGGTTCACTGGATTTCCAAAGCTTTAGAAATGGCTTTATTACCTTTTCCACTTGAACTCAGGTGTGATAAACCACAGTTATGTTTTAATAGGAGGGGGCAATCTTTTTTTCCCCACACAGGGCCATGGAGGTTTGGATTTTCCACCATCCATTTTCTATACCGCTTCTCCTCTAGAGGGTCACGGGGGCATGCTGGAGCCTATCCCAGCTGATTTAAAAACTGCATTTTGTGTTCAGTTGTGTTGTCATTGACTAATTAAATGTATTTGATGATCGGAAACATGAAAGTGTGTCAAACATAAAAAAGTACAGAAACAAAAAGAAAAAAGCAAAATATACAGCCTAACAATTAGACGGCATTCTGTTCAGGCAGAGTTGCATCATGTCACATAGTACATTATGTAAGCTGTCCAATCATGTCCATACTTTGTGTATATGTTCTTTACTCCGCTGCTTTTGTCAAATGACAAAAAACACCAGCGTGAGCGCTGGGCGAACCGCACCAAAGTGCGTAAAAATTATCTTTTTTTGGATCACAATACCCAACCACAATACATAGTATACATAGTCTTTCCAAAATCCATCAAACGCACTCACAGACGCACTCATAGACCAGAGACAATGTGGCCTTCATCTTGAAAGACACAAACAATAAAACATGAAACCCCAAAACCATCAACAAAATATTATAAAAACATCCTCCTCCTTCATTAGCCTCCAACGCCCAAAACTCAAGCTTTTGACTATTCACTAGCTTCCCTTTCCTTGTAGAAAAAGTGTTTTTTTTTTCTCCGTTGCAAAGCTATCTTTAAAACAGAACAACATCTTCAAAGTTTCACGTCACATGTGTCTCTTCTTGCAGGAACTAATCTGCTAAAACTACTACAACTTTTGAGCGTAATCCTGCAAGAATAACTTTTCAGCCGCGACATTCTGCCCTGTCTGCGCCACGATACACCGCCGTCGCCAGCAGAGGACAGGCAGAGGAGGCAAACGGCCATCGTTATAGAACCTGAAAAACCTCCACGTTAGACACCTTACCCGTAACCACCAGTGGATCGTCCATGGGTGGATGGATGGATGGATGGATGGATGCGGCGACAGCTGGCGGGGGAAGCTGGCGATGTTTCTGGCAGGTGTGCTAAAGAGCGCCACGGTCACACACCACTAGCCCAGCTTGAGGAGGGGCTTTTTTGCCCAAACATCGACGTACTTCCTGATTCCAAGCAGCCGACACGCCCTGCTCTTAAAGGACCACACACTTATGGCGTGCACACGGGGGTGAGTGACACTGCAAATTTTGGCATCAATCCGATACCAAGTAAAAACACGGCCAGTGTTGCCGATGCCGATACTTTTTACCTAAAAATTGTCAAGATCCTGGAATGATTTTGTGATTTTTGTGTGTGTATACATGGTCACAAATTTCATCCTCCAACAAGATAATGATCCTAACTAGATCCTAACTGTTAAAATCACTCACTATTGTTGTTGTTTTCTAGAACCGATTTTTTATGACTCGTGCGTTCCATCTCCAATTGTTCCAACTGGCGTCACTCGCAAAACAACTTGTGAAATGTTGCCATGTTTTGTTAATGATAAAATAAAGGAGCGTCGTAACACAGAACCCCATCACTTAGCAACCAGAAGGTGGCGCCAGTCACCAATGTAAGATGACTTCTCATTGCAAGTTGTATTAGTAAATAGTTAATAGAGCTGCAATTAATGGAATCAACCATAGCAAACATTGAATCAGAATCAATCCTTTAAGAACAACATGGTGACATGTGATGAGACATGTCTGCCAGCAGAGGACATGATGATGTGTGACTATAACGTGCAGGATAATGACTGCTGGTGTTGTTATTGTGTCATAGTACATCGGTTACCTATTTACTTAGTGACATGTAGCCTGAACTGCCCTACATCTGCTCTGTTTACAGCCACAGGACGACCACACCGTCTGCCATGTGACTTTGGACACGCCGCGCAGGACAAATGACGTCAACGTATCTGAGCACTCGAAATGTGCATGCACTTGCCGTAAGTAAGGCACTCAACGCGAAGCAGGAACCGCCAGTTGGATGTGTTTGTTAAATAAATCAATGCACACTAGTGTTACGTCCCATTATATATTTACCCAAACTAGAAAATGTGACAGGAGATCAGTGTTAAGAGAACGTTCTTGTCATTTGCCTAAATTTTGTACGCCTTATTTTAGGTATTCCGGTGCACAGCAAGCAATAGGGGCGACACCGCTCCACCCCTTCACGTGTCCTCACTGTTTGGAAATGAACTCAGGAGCAGGCAGAATGCAACGTGACCAGCGAGCCCCGTGCTGCGAGCCCCGCCCCCTCATCCAATAGAACAGGCTTGGTGGCTGGTGTGGGCGTGGCTTTGTGTGTCATGCTCACCAATGAGAGCGTCTGGCACGACAGCCCATGTACCAGCACGTGTGTCCCTGCGTGTGCACTCTCCTGTCTAGTGTCTTGGAGGGGTGGCAATAGAAAAATGTCGAGTGAGAAGACACTGGTCACAAGTCTTAGTCAATGGGATTGGGATATATGACACAGAGTTAAGATTTCTGGACACCTCAACGTGGAATACAAAGCCCACTGATCTCATTTAAGGGCGAAATCAAAGGTACGTTGTTTGCTTTTAAGTTATAGTCTTCTGTGTGACTTATGGCTAGCATGCTAGCATGGTACAAAAAAGCGCACCATTATATCAACACGTTGTTTATTTAAAATAAAGAGTTATTACACGTGTGAATTCGTAGAACCACTTATGTAGGGTGGATGTGAATGTGTTGTGTTTACAAACCGCATGCCAACAATGTTGTGTTGTTGCAATGTACATATACCCGCATAAGTTAAATTCTTATCATCCGTGTTTTATTATGCACTAACCTGCCAGGCACTGACTGCTTCCACACCCAGTATCTACAAGAACATCCATCAAATGATTAATACGATAATATTAGCAGCATAAAATGTGATCCATTAGCACCACAGTACACAAGTTGACGTTAGTTTCTTGTTGGTGGTGATAAGTGTACGTTGAGTTGATATGGGCTCACTAGAGGCCCATTGCAACCTACAAACCGATATTCCCAAAAGGCACCACACGAACCATGATTAAAAACAGAACGAGCTACTTTGCTTATAGGCTACATATGTATGTACAAGCAGTATTTAACATCCCAAAATAAAAATACTACATCAAGCATGACATCACTTGCTTTTTAACATTTAGCATTTTGAGCATTTCTTTCTAGTCTAGTGTAACCACACGTTTTCAGCAAAAACACACTTGTTGCATGTTGTTGCTGCTCAAAAGATATATATTTTTTAACTTTTGGAAACTGTTAATGTGCTTATTATGCAAAGATTTGTCACAGCATTGTGAGTGTGTGTGATTAGACACACCTTAGAATTGTTGCTGCTAGCTTTAATTGCTCATTTATTTACAGTATATACTGTGTAAGGTTCTGTGAGCTGCACACACTATGTAGCCCTCAGTTACTCCTGTGGTCTTTTTGCAAGTGAGCAAATGCTTCACACCAAAGGGTTCTGTGGAGTTAGTCGATTTCTTTACTCTGTCATTAATAAAACCATGCAGGCAGGGCCGTTTCTATCCCTGCGGGGGCCCTAAGCAAGATGCTTTTGAAGGGCCCCCAGTTTGTCCATCTGAGATGAAAAGATTTCTAAACCTTACTTACCTGGTCCACTAAGATGCCACGATTTATTACAACTCATGAGCAAAACAGGCTGCAGTTCAAATGAAGTTGAGCCCCTCACTCAAGTTAAGCTGATAAAAAGAATTACAATGCAAGGAAAACAACTATCCTCTGTAAAAAAAAATAAATAAATAAAAAAAAAATGATCACACTCACATTTTGAGCGTTTACAAAAATGTTTACTTTAAATAAGAAAATTTATCACAATAAATGTGGTAAGAGCAGGTACATTCAGCAATTAAATTTAAATAAGTCACCCAAAATGCCACTTGGGAGGAAATGGCCCCCGGAACCAAAGCAAATTTACTCTTAGGGCGCATCAGATTGGTATCAGCTCCCCAGTAAGCTGTCTGTTCAAGAGCTGGTCTCTCTGAACATTTTTAAATCGTGGTTAAAAGGTTTGGAGAAAAGCCGCGGTGGTTGTACATCTTTTATTTAACTGTATGACACACTCTTTAATATGTGCACATGTAAACAGTTTTGTGTCTATAATATGTTTTTAATATGTTCAATGTTTTATGCCGTGCACTTGGCCCAGGTTGGTCTTGTAAAAGAGATGTTCAATCTAAATGAGTTTTTAATGTGGTAAAATAAAGGCCACATGAAAAAAATCAGGTCTAGACACCAGATTTACAATAGATTGTTATTTTTAAAATACTATATGGAACAGTAAAATTCATTAAAATAATCGGAAACGAGGGAGATTGCTAAAGTTGTTCAACAAAATTACACAAATGCGAAATAAACAGATAAACTTGTGACTTCCTGTGTAGACTTTTATTTTGTCATGCCCATTTCCTGTGTTCGCCCTCCTGTGGCAAGTTACGCTCTGTAAAGCTGGCAGCTGCCGATTATTTCTTCATTTTCTTTTGCATGTGTTGCTCCACAATCATTTGATTGCTTTTGCTTCCTTGCACCTTTTGGAGGATAAAGCATTTAAGGGATACACAATAAACGCGCGAGGTAGCTACAGATGGAGACATTTTCATTCTCCTCAGATGAGGCTGAACATGCAGCTTTGGGGCCCCCTGTTGGCTGTGGCGCCCTCGGCAGTCGCCCAGTTCAGTTCGCCTATAGCAAGAAACGGCCCTACGTTCAGGCCACTAGTAGATGCTAAAGCCTACTTAAAGCTTTATTTTTGATGAGTGAGGCATGTTTTGATGTTTAAAATGCTTCACACTCAGATTTTCTTGGATGCTTGTGCACACTGACCTGTCACAATGATGGTAAATCTTATTAAATATACATAAATCGGAGCTATCTGTACTACATGGGATGAAAATGTCAGTTTTGGGAGGTGTAGTACTCAACATCTAGAATGCTCAGCCAGGCCAACATTGCAAATGCAATTTAAGTATTGTCTTAACCTTTATTTAGACTCAGCGATCAGGTTTTATACTTATAATTGTGACGTAATGTATGAAATGACGATAGAGACACGAGCATGTCCCTGTCAGACGCTGACCTGGGATCGGCTGACGTATGGCCTCGGCTAGACAAACGTGGGGGCGGTGCTGAGAGGAACCAATGGCAGGCAGGCGGCGCGCGGCGTACTCGTTGATTGGCTTGGCGGTGGAGCCAATCAGGGGCCGTTGATGCCTTGCAGTAAACACATCCGCGCACACGTGCCAAGTGTACGAAGGAAAAAGCGCTCCATTTGCCGGGCGAGCGTTACTTTATCAACCGGTGGATGTCATTGAAGGGGTGCGTTAAAACGTACAAATTGCTATAAAACTGTGCAGGATGAAATATATATTTGCGGAGCTCACATGTACCGACACGGATCCGCATCCTCATGCAGCCTCACATCTGCACACTGCAGCAGGGAAGTATGTCACTAGAGTGTCGTGTGTTCTTCGCATGTGCTTGTGCATCGTAGATATAGACATGGTGTGTGTGTGTGTGTAAGCTGTTACATGCTCGCTAGGCTAAGAAAACCATGTCAGCAGGCTGAAAAGGGAAAGGTCCTGTTATTTTTGCATCATTACAAAGTTACAGGCCAACAAATGAACAATTCTACATTGCTATTTATTTCCTATAATTTGCATTGAGACTTGCCTGTTGTGTACTTTATTTCATAGTTTATAGCTTAGACCAGGGTTGTCTTTCATCAGTGTTAGAGCTACTTTGACAAAATGGACAGAGAAATGAGCTGCTTGGGTTTTGTTTATACAGTTTTTTTTTATTTGGAACATACTAGACAAAGTTACATTAAAGTGCGTTACATGTTTGTGCAATTCAATATGTCTGAAAAGGAGTCGGAAGAAGCAGAGCGACTACTCAGCAACTACTGCTCATGGTGCCCGTGCAACAGTTTACCAATGTTTCTAATAGTGAGGAAAAGAATCAGTATGTCTAATAGGAAAGTTAATAGAGTTGGTAGAAAGTATATTCAATAGCAATACAGTCCATGATAAACAGTACCTTAATTAAATGATTAAAAGAATGAAGAATAAATATAAAGTACAGGAGTACAACTGACATAAACATTGTATAATGATTAGACAAATACAGAGCATATTGTAGGTAAAACATTGTACTGAGCAGATAAATATATAATAATGACGATAGGTAATCCCTTTTTAAGTAGGGGTGTAACGATTCATTTTAATAATGATTCGATTTGTTGCACGATTCGTGGTTGCGCAAACGATTAAAGGACGATATTGTTAGAATGATACGATATGAAACGATTCAGGAACTTTAAATTGATTCAGTAACTTTTTAGCCAAAAATTCCACCAGTGTGACTGTGAAATAAATACCTGGATACTGGACAGTGCAGGTGAAGTTTCCTAGATTCCTGTAGTTTTTTGTAAGAGAATCAGGTACAGTACAAAGTATTAATAATGCTGACATACTTAAGAGTAAATTATCATTGAGTACAAAAATTTGTTAAAAATGCAATACAAAATCAGGATCAACAGAGGGGGTATAGCTTGCCATGATGAATTATTTACTTTAAATAGTGCAATCCAAACCTACACTTTGCACCCAATGACGGACACTCTGCAAATTCCTCAGCAAATGAATGTGGTCTGGTATCTTCAATCAGGTGTTGAAACTTTCTCATTTGAAAGAACGGTGCAGCAACTAGCAAGAATACACTGACATGTTAGTTGCATGTTAGGAATGTAACAAAATTTTGACATGTAAAATCAAGTCTGTGATTAATTCTGTCTGATAAAACATGACTTTAACTTTAATTTGAGGCCTCATTCACTTCTCTGCCCCAAGTATTAAAGAAGTTAAAGCAAATTTCATACTGGAAAATAGTGCCTTTGGTTCCCATTGCTTTAACATCGAGTCAAGACAAAAGCTGTGATCGACCCATGGACCTTGGCAAGTACAACCGTATTACAAAATATATCATAACTTAGGCTGTGACATTTGTTTTAAAAGTCAACAGATTATCCATTTATATTTTTTTGATAATCAAAAAGTCCAGGGAAGAAAATCAAGTGTAATAATGCAGCAGCAGCAGCAAGCTATATTACTTTCCACGCCACACTCCCAATTGCATGTACACAGTAGTTCTGGGGCAAAATTAACATATTTTGCACCATCCGATTTGAATGAGATTTCATCTGCAGACAGATATGAAAGTGAATTTATATCCTACATACCTGTTATCTTGTCCTGAAGCTCCGATCTATGAGTTTGAAAGGCATAAAGTTGGACTGGTTACGTTATTTAGTTAAATATCAGGTACACCATGCACTCCATAATGCAGTACAATTTTACACCACTTGTCTGGATCCAAGCCATATAAGGTGTATTTCCGGTGAATTATTTCAATGGGTGGGTCTCATTATGTCCTCACTGTCTTTGGGTCGACCCAGCTGTTCATGCACCGATGCTCTTGCTCAGTGCATGGCCTAAGCCAATCCGGTTGCTCGGCATTGTTGGTGGGTGGACGGGGATTTGGGGCCGCCATGGCCCGTGGAAGTCCGCATGGATGACAGCTGGCCTCAACACCCACTCACACCCTGCTTGCATATTTCCTGGCCGTAATTGCTCTTTTGCTCTGCCCAGTCCAACTGCAGAGCACGCACTGTGTCATGTGCAAGTGTGCATCATGCATCTGACCAAGCAGAATGATCATTAGCATTGGCGACAGGAGCCAGCAGCAATGGTGAACGTGTTTCTCTTTGCTTTCTCTTCATCTCGTGGGAAAGTTATTTTGGTGGTGTGAGTTACATTTGTCACCAGCCCATGTCATCCTCTTGTCAGGTCTAATGAGCGGTCTGAAACCTGTCAAGTCAACCAAAACGGGTCGTTGCGTCACAACAGGAAGCATGCATGTGTCTGGGCCGTCAGTGCAGGGTCGTAGGTCAAACTGCCCTGACCAAATTGTGCACCTGAAGCTTGAGGTGTTGGCCCATGTGAGTGTGTACATTTAAAAGGAGTGACGATCACTCTGTCGTCTTCCAGTTGCGTCTGTAGGCTTTATAGGATTATGAGGCATCTCCCTTACTGACGAAATAAATAGCACTAGACTTTCACTTGCGTAGGTGCTGTCCAGATATATACCTGTGGATACTATTCAGAAACAAACTAGTTTATTAGAGCTCCTGCAGATTATCTACTGCAGATGATCCCTCCCCGTTTGTCTTGATTGTCCTCTGGGTCAAAGTGGACTAAGCTATGACGACTAACAAATGTCCGATTTAATTCAGGCACTAACGCATGTCCACCTGTTCTATATTGGGATGCATGCATACGTATTTGCTACTTGGAAATAAGAGCCTTCTGTTCTCTCAGGCTTTTTAAATTTGAGCAGGACAAAAGAAGCTTGCTCACCAACAACACTGTGATTATATCACAGCCACAGTGTCTGATGATAAACACTTTATTTTCATCACTGGGGTCCTTGGAAAACACCAGACATTGTTAATCTTTTCATAATCATCCCCCTGCTTAGTCTTTTCGTTCTTTGTCAAATTCTCTGTTTTTCTCTCATCTTAGGTGGCCTTCACACTGCCAGCAACACATCTCAGGAGGCGAGAACAAACCAGATAGTTTTTCACACCCAGTCTCTCTCCTCCCATCTGTCTGAATGCTTGTGCCAAGGCCGTCTCATAAACAGAAATTCATCTCGTTTGAGTGACACTTTGCAACTATATGAATATCTACACGACAAAGGGTTCTCATCCCTACTTTTACTCAAGAAACCATGATTTTCTCACCCTAGTTGTAATCACAAGCAGCCGTCAACATGATTCACGTGTATGTACACAATAGTCCCACCTAAATTGAAGCCGTTCCACTTATTCTTCGGCTGACACCTTCATCAAGTGGTGCCAGCTTCATTCTAGTCTAGTATGAGTTATGACATCTCTCAACCGGTGGCCAGCAGCAACACCCGGGGGCGAGTGTCAAGGGCTGCTGAGAAAGACAATGATCAGGAGCCTGAGTCCAAAGGGTTAAACGCCGCAAAAAGCACCAAAGCAGATGTCCCCGCTCCAGAGCAGGAAAACAGAGCCGGGGGTGGCTCATACACCAGTGGAGGGTCCTCATCCGGAGACCGTAGGGGGAACAACTCAGACGACATGGACGGGCTCTCCAGTGGTAACGACTCTGGCGAGAGGGAAAGCGGCTCACGCGGGCGCCAGTCCACACGCAGCTCTAACAGCTCGTCTAATGGCAAGGACTCCGGCATGATGTTGGAAACAACGGAGAGCCACAAAAGGTACGCTCGCAGCTAAATACATTCACACCTTCGGCTTTGAAGTTTGATTCTAACTGCTGTTGCCCTTTCGCAGCTCCAACTCGCAGAGCCTGTCACCCCCCAGCGGCTCCCTAGCTTACAGCTTGCTGTCCACCAGCTCCGAGCATGACCCGCCCTCCACCTCTGGCTGCAGCAGCAACCAGTCAGCGAGAGTCCAAACCCAGAAAGAGCTCATGAAGGCCATCAAGGAGCTGAAGCTGCGCATGCCGGCCGAGCGCAAGTCCAAGGGCCACTCCAGCACTCTGAATGCACTTAAATATGCCCTGCAGTGTGTCAGACAAGTCCGAGGTGAGATTCGGGTTCATCAAGCTTCATTTTACCTTCACCTCTCTTGCCAATGCTGATGTAAATCATGTCCTATGCGCATGTATGCAGCCAACAAGGAGTACTATCACCAGTGGAGTGTGGAGGAGTGTCACGGTTGCAGCCTGGACTTGTCTGCCTTTACAATCGAGGAGCTTGACAACATCACTTCAGAATACACCCTCAAGAACACAGTACGTTTGTTACCTCTCTTTCTTCTGCTCATCCACAATACTTACAAGTAAGAGAAGAGGAGTCAATCAAGTGTTAACTCATTCATTCTGCTGCTCTCCTCTTCCCAGGACACCTTCTCAATGGCGGTGTCTTTCCTGTCAGGGAAGGTCGTGTACGTGTCACCCCAGGGATCATCCGTGCTGCGTTGCAAGCCCGAGTGTCTCCAGGGGATGATGTTTTCTGAGCTTTTGGCTCCACAAGACGTCAGCACTTTCTACAGTGGCACAGCACCTTGCCGCCTACCCCTCTGGGCCTCCTGCATCGGATCTGGTGAGCTCAAACACACCAGTACCATGACCCACTGGTCCTATCGGGATGGTTTGACCCTCTCTTTGCTCCACTCAGCCTCACCTGCTGTGGACTGCACTCAGGAGAAGTCCATGTTCTGTAGAATCAGCGCTGACCGAACACAGGGTAGCGAGATGCGCTATTATCCATTTCGTCTGACGCCCTACCAGCTCACCATTAGGGACTCGGATACTGCTGAGCCACAGCCCTGTTGCCTGCTCATTGCAGAGAGGGTCCACTCTGGATATGAAGGTACTAGTGACCTTATAATTTACATACACACAATTCTGTTTGGAACATCATCCAAGCTGTTGTTCTGTCACTTAGCACTAATCATTGTTTGTAGAAGAAAGGACTAATGAAGGCATGTTAAACAACACTCTTCACCATGGTTTATTGTCACTGTGAGGAACTGACAATGAATATAATGTCATACGAATCCAGCACTCACAGTTCTAGAATAATGGTGTTCATAGAGGTGGAAATGACTTCATATGCTCTTCTCATGCAACACATCACAGTCAATATCTTCTCCCTACGCACAGGTGCCAATTCATCTGATGCACTTCGTGTATATGTATAAAACGTGACATTTGCCGATGTCTGAAACATGTCCCCCTCACTCTGTTATGCTCTCCCATCAGCACCTCGGATCCCCCCAGACAAGAGGATCTTCACCACCAGTCACACTCCCAGCTGCCTCTTCCAGGAAGTGGATGAGAGGTCAGTTTCCCAACTTACTGCCATCACCAATGCTTGTTTGATGATCATTCTACTGAAAGTGAGAGCAAAAGCCTGACATAGCAAGCACAAATTTTTAGTTGTTACTTTCTAACCTATTCAAAGTCTAATTTATTGACTTTGAATAGGTTAGAGCAAATAAATATGAGCAAATAAATGAGTTTTAAGTCAAAGGTTTTGAAAAAAAAAAAAAAATTGACATTTTTAGGTGAGTCTCCTGAAAAGGGTACCAAAAATGTGACATAGCAAGGAAAACTGAAAGTTATTTTCTAACCAATATTACAATTAAGTATCACTTAATTTTATATAGCTATATAATCTATTTCTATCACTATAAATGCTTTAAACCTACCTTAAACTGTCACATACAATCTCCATAATGGCAACATATCTGGAATGTAACATGGAGCTAGTGGATGGATCCTGCCTCAAACTCTGTACGAGACTCAACACTGTGTTCTTCAAAGCATTGTCAGTTACACAGGAGTAACACACTTTACCTTCCGCAGAAACATGATGTAAACAAAAAACAGTTCCCCAAAGTGTATTGACTTGAAAAAATAGATCATTTTGATGATTTTGAATCCGTGTCACCTTTGTTATTGTCTTAATTTTGATGACAGACCAGAGAAATAACACGCAAATACTCCAGTTTTTACAGAACTTCACGTTGTGTGTCAAGGCAGAGGTCAGCTCATTTTCATGTAGTCTTCCTCGATTCAATTTCAGTTACAGTCTTCCCTCGTTTATCATGGGGGATAGGTTCTCAAAATAGCCCGCAATAAGTGAAATCCGCGAAGTAGCCAACTTCATTTTTTTTTTTTACAATGATTATATATGTTTTAAGGCTGTAAAACCCCTCACCATACACTTTATACCCTTTTCTCAAACAGACATTAACATTTTATCACAGTTCTCTCTTGTTCAACCACTCTCAAATAAGTTCAAACCTTTATTTGAATTTTAATGATCAACCTACAGGTAGGACACAAGAAATGATTAGCGCGATAGAGCGAGGGAACACTGTGCATTGTATGTGGACTACACTGGTTACGTTTGCGATGCATACATGTTTTGTCGGAGTTTAGTCAAATTATATATGCGTTTGGTGCACACTGCGCTGTAATACTTCGGAAATCACAGCAGCAGTTGAACAGAAGTTCTACCGTTTTGTATCATTTGTTTATTGTGACATTTTGCATGTCACAAAATGGCGATGCACAAACGGGCTGAATTTGACATCAGGAGAGACCCCAAGAAAATATTCAGCACTGTTTTTCCTGTTTATTCAATATGTTTGCAGTATATTTTTATTTGGTTATAGCTGCAAATCAGTGTAGTCTGTGCGTCATGCCCCTCAAAGTGACTGCACCCTCTCTGGTACCCCTTCAGGAGACTACCCCTTGACCAGGATCTATATTCTGTTTACAATGGAACCCGTTTAAACCCACCTCGTTTCTTTCTACAACCCGTCGAAGTCAACCAACTCATGCCCACTTTAATCAACTTGGACATACATGGTTGGTCACTTTTGTGAGCATCAAATGTAAGACCCAAAGGTGTCATTTCTATGAAAAACCGCACTGTTTATGTCAACATGTGTTGTGCTATTGTCAACTTCCTCAACAGCAACTAATTAACTCATTAGTTAGCAAATAACTAACTAATGTGGATTTAGATCGCATTAAAACGTGCACACTATGACATCCTGTTCAGTGCAAAATAAGCCTCAAAATAAAAAGCATCAACTCATCATTTCTAGGTCAAAATGAATTGTAGTATAGTTAACTTGCATTTTTGCAAAAGCAGACTTGTGGTTATGTAAAAATCCCCAAAACAAAGGAAGAAGGGTGGGAGGGGCAACAGTAAAGGGACTGCCAGTTACCTTCAATCCTTCGGCATAGGACCAAAGGGGCTTTCTTCTTTTGCAGACTTCTCAGCCGTTCTTTCATTCCCTCTTTCCCCAACACCAAATGCACCATTTTAAAATTTGCACAAGGAGGAAAATTATGCAAAAATTGCCTTAGTAAAAATCCTTTATTATCCTCCATTCCCCGTTTCTGGCCACAATCACACATATATGTGCAAGCGATTTTCAGTTGCAACCGCTTACGTCAGCCAATCCAAGGAATGTCGACTAAAACACGTTCCACTGTAGTGATGTTCTACAGTAATTCTATTTGTAACATACTGATGAATGAAAGTTAATCTGATCTGCATGCAGGGCCGTGCCATTATTAGGCTATCTGCCGCAGGACTTGGTGGGAACCCCGACTCTGCTCTACATCCACCCTGAAGACAGGCCCACCATGGTGGCCATACATGAGAAGAGTGAGCCTTAATTCATTTTTTACTATCCCTGCTAAACTCTGCATCTATGTTTATCGTCTGCTGCGCCCTCCAGTCTTTCAGTTTGCTGGGCAGCCGTTTGAGTATGCGCCACTGAGGATGTGCGCCCGCAACGGGGAATACTTAACCATCGACACCAGCTGGTCTTCATTTGTCAACCCTTGGAGCCGCAAGGTGGCCTTCGTCGTAGGGCGCCACAAAGTCAGAACGTAAGTGTGCTCCCTTACAGACTGACAGTGTCTCATGTGTGCCATGTTGCACAATGAATGACAACACACCACTCTCTTCCAGGAGCCCGCTCAACGAGGATGTGTTTACGCCGCTTGAATGCGAGCCCCGCGTCACCACGCCTGACGTCGTGCAACTCAGCGAGCGTATCCACCGCCTTCTGGTGCAGCCAGTGCACAGTGGCGTTACAGCTCAGGGTTACAGCTCGCTGGGGTCTAGCGGGTCACGGGGCTCACGCCGCTCATACCCGCAGCACCTCGGTGCCTCGGCCGCCTCCTCCAGTGATAGCAATGGCCCCGCCATGGACGACGCTGCGGCAGCAGTTGCTTTACACAAGCCTGTGAGTCTGAAGGGTTGGATGCTTGGGTGTCAAGTGTCAGTCCTTATTGTGTCATTCATGCATTTGTGCTACAGCATATTGTGTGTCATAATGAATTAAAATTGGTTTTCGTGCACTGGTTGTTCCAGATGACCTTCCAGCAGATCTGCAAAGATGTTCACATGGTCAAGACTAACGGGCAGCAGGTTTTCATCGAGTCCCGTAATAGGCCGCCACCCAGAAAAAACGGCAGCACAGGTAATTAAATGAGACCGACAAAATGATAGGAAAAGTGAGCCTGACGTTGTTGGGGTCTTTTTTGTTTTGTTTTAGCCACCACAAACAGCCTCAGAGCCATCCCCGGCGACCCAGTCCGTGGTCTCATTCCTGACATGACCAAACCGCTCAAAGACCTGGTACCTGCACCACTTGTACAGAAAGAGCCCCCACCTGGGTACTCCTACCAGCAGATCAATTGTCTGGACAGCATCATAAGGTACTAAAGAGGCTTCTGGTCTCCAGCTTCATTGTGTGCTCATCATTTGACTCATGTGATAACGATCTTAACGCCATCTCCAGGTATTTGGAGAGCTGTAACATTCCTAATACGGTCAAAAGGAAGTGTGGCTCCTCCTCCTGCACGGCCTCCTCTGCATCTGATGAAGACAAACAGCAGCAGGAGGTCGGCGGAAATGCTAAAGGTTGGCATTGCTGAATTCAAATAATGGCACATTAACCTGTGGGGAAGTAATTTATCTGTGACTTACTCCTTCAGGGGCGTCAGTTAACCTGGTGGGCGAACCCCCCCCTCTGCCCCCACTGACGCTGGCCATGAAGGCTGAGAGTGTGGCCTCCATCACATCCCAGTGCAGCTTCAGCAGCACCATCGTACACGTTGGGGACAAAAAGCCCCCCGAGTCAGGTGGGCGTCATCAGTTTAAGTCTTAAATAGTCTTAAATAAATTCATTTGAATGAACTGTAACTGATTTTTGTTGTCTTATGGCCTAGCAGACATTGTGATGGAGGAGGCCCCTACCACTCCAACACATGCTCCTCCTAACCCCGCCCCAACTCCTCCCTCTAGTGGTGCCCCTCCCAGCACTCCTCCTCCTCCCCCACCCCCCACTGCCCTGCCCCTTCAAGTCACACAGCCAGCTCAGCCAGAGAGGGACAACCGGCGTGGTGGGGGAGGCACAGGGGCAGCAGGTGGGGGCAGCCGCTTGGGTCTGACGAAGGAGGTGCTTTCAGCGCACACCCAGCAGGAGGAGCAGGCCTTCCTTGATCGATTCAAGGATCTCAGTAAGCTGCGGGTCTTCGATCAGACGGCGTCTTCGACTGTGCGCTGCCACACCCCTGCCCCCAACCCTTTGTCGCGAGGTAGCCCATTCTTCATTTCACTCATCTCTTCTAGTGAAAATCATGTGGAACTAATTCCAACTCATTTTGTGTCATTCAGGGGTGCGTTGCTCTCGTGACTACCCAGCTGCAGGGGGCGGCTCCAGTCACAGGCGCGGTCGTGGCGGTAAGAGACTCAAGCACCAGGAGTCCTCTGACCAGCACATCTCCGTGGGTCCAAGTAGGGTGCGCCGAGACCCCAGAAGCGACACGTTGCCCGGGCCCCTCAGCATGCCCCTCGGAGCCCCGACTAACTCCTCTTCTTGGCCGTCTGTCTGCTCTCAGCCCAGCATTCCCTCCGCCCCATTTGCACCCGGCATGGTTCCGATCTACCCTGTCTACCCACCGCTCACTCAGCCCTTACCAGATGCATCACGTTTCCCCCCTACCCAGATAGTGCCCCCCATGATGGCCTTTGTTCTCCCTAGCTACATGTTCCCTCAGATGGGCGCTCCCATGTCTCAGCAAGGCACCACCCCCGTACCATTCTTCAATCAAAACTTGAACTATCCTGGCGCCGCCCAGGTTCCAGTCCCCTCAGTCATGTCAAACCCGGTGTCCATTCTTGGCACGGGAGCGCAGTCTCGTAGTAGCACCCCTCAGTCTTACACGCAGACGCCTGCAGACCGCGAGGGCGCAGAGTCCCCGCTCTTCCAGTCTCGGTGCTCCTCCCCCCTCAACTTGTTGCAGCTGGAAGAGTCGCCGAGCAATCGGTTAGAGGTTGCCACTGCATTGGCGGCCGCTCAGCAAGCTACGCCCTCTGTGCAGGCGGGCACGGCCGCAGGGCAGAGCTCAGCCAGCAAGAGGAGCTCTGATGACAACAACAAGGAGAATGAGAATGTAAGTGCACAGATGACGACTAAATAAACATTCAACTGGATGGCAAACGTTCACACTCACTGGCTTCCATCATAGGGGGAAGCTAACGAGTCCAACAACGACGCCATGTCGACTTCCAGCGACCTGTTGGACCTGCTGCTGCAGGAAGACTCCCGCTCGGGTACTGGCTCAGCTGCCTCTGGATCAGGGTCCTCAGGTTCTGGCTCCGGGTCCAACGGCTGCTGCTCCTCTGGAACCAGCGGCACCAGTTAGTGGATTACCAATACCATTGCTTCATTTTACACTTCCAACTTCATAACTTTAAATTTGGTGTCCATCCAGGCAGCAGCCAGGGAAGCCACACCAGCAAATATTTTGGCAGCATCGACTCATTAGAGAACGACCACGCCCGCAAGCAGCCGGCAGGTGGCGGCGGCGGAAGCACTGGAGGCGATGGCGGCGAAGAGCAGTTCATCAAGTGTGTCCTGCAGGACCCCATTTGGCTGCTGATGGCCAATACAGACGACAAGATCATGATGACCTACCAGCTGCCAGTCAGGTACAACGCCACTGTACCTGACACTGTGGTTCACTGTGGTTCACTGTGGTCGTATATTAGGATCCAGCTTTACAGTTAGTCCCTGCGTTAACAGGGATGTGGATGCGGTGCTGCGTGAGGATCGCGAGGCCTTGAGGAACATGCAGAAGCACCAGCCTCGCTTCACAGAGGAACAGAAGAGAGAGCTCAGCCAGGTGCACCCGTGGGTGCGCACAGGTCGTCTGCCTCGAGCTGTCAACATCTCTGTGAGTGAGCTACACTCCACATGACCTTTTTAAGAGGCTTGGCCAAGCTAAAATGACACAACTTTTTTTCTCCCATCTCTTTAGGGCTGCGCCGGCTGCAGGTCTCCCACGTCGGTACCTCCCGCTCCTCCCTTTGACGTAGAGCTCCATGAGATGGAGCTGTGCACTGTGCTCAAGACTCAAGAGGGGGGCGCCGCAAAGGTCAAGAAAAGCACATCGAAGGAGGCCATGGAGGAGCATCACCCCGAGGAGGAGGAGGAGGAGGAGGAGGAGGAGGAGGCAGATGAGGAGGTGGAGGATGAGGAGAAGAAGGAGGAAGGGGGCAAAACACAAGAGAGCAACCAAGCAGTGACAGTAGAGGAGCCGTTGGAGGACAACACTCAGCCTGACTGAGTCACAAAGTCAGTGGCCAAAGCGTTAAAGACTTTTAATGTGCACCTTCCTAAATTGCACATCCAATGATATCACTACACATCATGTGATGGTGCATGCTGATAGGACAGCTGCCATGTTCCATCACTAACATTGACGCCATCGACAATGCAGGATGTTCATGCTTTTTTTCAATCCTCTTCCTTTGCTCTTGGCTCGTATTTATTTGAGGACAACAAGGGAGGACGGTGAATGTGCCTCCCAAAAAATGATGGATGTGCTTCACCACAGTGTCCTCCTTGTTCTTCACCCTGATGTCAACACGCTAAAAAATGTCCTGCAAAAGAGCAGGCTGACTTTATTTTGTAAAAAAAAAAAAAATGTTTAAAGTTTTATACATGCAAGGATGGAGCAGTTAAAGAGAGAGCATTCAATTCCGGCACGGTGGTGAAGTGGTTCTTTGCGATTTGCTTTTTCCTCTTTGTCCCCCTCTGTGGCGCTGTCGTGGTTATGTGATATCCCGCTTCGTGGCGTTGGTGGTGTCTGCAAACATTTAATATTTTTGTCAAATTCTTTGTACAAAAAAAGACATTAAAGTTATTTGAAAGGACTTTAAATGTGATGCACTTTTTCCATCTATACCACAAGTTGTCTTGCAGGCTATTTTTTTAGGCATGCCGCACAAACAAGTGTCCGGAGCAAGCTGGAAGACGAGGGCCGCTGCTGTGCTCGCTGCAAACCGTCCATTCCAGTGTGGTTTCTAGCCAGAGAGATCACCGCAGCTTAAAAAAGACAAAGGAATGCCCTTGTTTGGACTAAGCAGCAAAGTCCATTTCACAATGACAGTAAAGTCAGTAGAACACAAGTGCAAGGAGCAACAAAAAGAAAACTGACACCTAAATGACACATTGGCATATGTCTTTTATCCTCAGCATGGACAGCCACTGGGGAGCCTCAGTCCCCAAAATGTAAAGGGCCTGAATGTTTCACAGCACCTTATAGAAGCTGAACTGCCAGCTAATGAAAGCCTGGTTTGTAGTTGTGGTAAAGTAGCAATTCTAAACACACACACTCATCCAACAGTGGCACTCTGTCCACCAGCACACACACACCTGAGGACCTTTTTTTTTCATATGCACCATCACAGCTGCAGTGTATGTACTGTACTGTACATGAAGCGTCAACATCCTCCTCTTCCTCTCCGCCCTCTTCCCCTGGTCTGTCCCGCCTTCCTCCTCTCCTCGCCGCCGTCTTCCCAAATCTCAGCGGACAGGCGGGATGGAGGTCAGAGTGTTGAGCGTGGGGTGTCTTCTTGTTAGTTTTGCCCTGGGATGGACGGTGGCCCAGAGTCAGACCAACTATACCAGGTGAGGTCCATACATGTCCGTCCCATGTGACTGAGACGCTTTTTTTTTTTCTCCACATCCTGCATGTGCTTATGTGGCAGCCTGGCTTTCAAACCCACATCTATGCAGGTCAACTGTGTGAGTGTGTGTGTGTGTGTGTGTGTGTGTGTATTTTTGCTCTGAGGGTTGTGTTAAAATAAATTGAAGGCTGCAGCAATGTGGTTGGCTTGTCTTGTAAAAGACAAAGAAAGGCATTTTCCTGTACACTAAATGTGTGATGTTTTTCACTTGAAGCTTTTGCAGTACATTACAACAACTTTGCCAAAGTATAGTCTGCTTTATCGTTTATTTAACTCCAAATTGGATGATTTACTCCATTTTCAGCTTGTTTTTTTTAATTATGTAAAAGAAACAAAGTTACTTCTTCCTGGAAATGTTAACTGAGGTTAAATGTCAGGTAAACAGTAGCGTGTGTCCCTGCTGGAGTTTGGACAGAAAGCACCTGGAGGCGATGTACACTCCTTTATACAGTCTATGAAAGAGAGATGCCAATTAGGGGTGGACGATACTGCAGATTTTGCTATCCATCCAATACCAAGTACAGGGATTGCCGATACCGATGGCTAACTTTACTGTTTCTGTATGTGGATTGCCGTTTTATAAAATCAGTTTTTTGGCCTTTGGCCTTTGGCCTTCTTATGCTTGAGTTGTTGGGGGTGAAAAAGAATTGGCAGTCACACCCTAAGGTGGACATTGATTGGCTGTCATTTTGTTTGGGCTTGTTTAGCATCAGCTGATAGGTTCCCAATGTAGTTGTGAGGGCAAGGTGAGGAGCAGTGAGTAACGGAGGAGTTGTGAAAATGGAGGAGCATGTGAGAGTTGTCGATCGAATGATATGACCCATCGATAAAGGTAGACTGATATGCCGTCTTTGTGAGAAGGAGTTTGAGTACCACTGAAGCAGCTCAAGTTTAGCTTACCACATCAACGCAAAGAACCCAGTCACGAGTGCGGCCACAGATAACGCTAGCAGCTAAGATATTAGCAATTTAGTGAGCCTTAGCAAAGCTCTTTGCCAAATTAACTCGAGGTGAATCTGCGTATGAGCATCTGCGACCGACAGGCTGACATACGTTCTTGCTAAGTGGATAGCAATGAACTGCTTAGTAGAAGATGAGGGTTTAACAGAGGTGTTGCAAACTGCGTCCAATGACTCATCATTCAAGCCACCGTGCAGGACTACAGACTAAACTTAAGATTTTGGTGGCGGATTCGTCCAATTGTGTTGTTATGACCGGAGATCACTGGACCTCAGCTGGTTCACTGTTCAATACTTATATTTCTCAGAAAAGTGTTTTTACTGGTTAAGCGCTTGATGATGTATTTTAAAATTCTTATTTTCTAATTATTTGGAGATTGACCAAAGAACATAGCAGTATTCCCCCGTGGCGGTCGAAACATAACACCACTTGGGACCATTGTCAAATAAAACACAATGTAAATTGCTAGCATTGCATCTGTTCAAGTCTGTTAAAAACAATACATGACTTTATAAAGCCACTTTCTTTGTCCTATATCAATATTTTCACTTGCCACAATAATGCAATGAATTTAAATGAAAGGTGAGCAGCAATATTTGGCGAAACTGAAAAGGAGATTAATTAGATCAATTAATTACAGTTCATAATTATTTAATCATTCAATAATTCATCATCATTTGTTTAATCTCTTGACAGCACTAGTAACAATATCAACTAAATAACACAATCATGCCCTTATTCTCTTTTATTACCTTCAATTCTTTTAGCAAAATTAAGTCAAAGGTGCAAAATAACTGAACAAAAGCAAAAACCTCTATTGGATATTTACAATACATCAGTGGTGGGCCGTGCATTTGGTACCTGGGCCTTCAGTGAGGACTTAACTGACCTAAATCACCTCTTAATATCACGTTGCAATGATACAAATCATCGTGTGTCTAAACTTTTGACTGCTACTGTACCCAAAAGTCAATATAACATGGTGTGATGGGGGAATGAATACTGGAATGTTTGCCCAGACGTAAGTATGACAAGGAGGTGGTCAATCAACAATATCTTAATTGAAGCAAAACTGGTTACTGTTAGAGTTTACAGTCGGAAATCACAAACTCTAACACTACACAGAACTGGTAGGTCGCTAGAATATCATTATTTATGAATGGGGGTGTCACGAGACACTCAGTTCATGACATGAGAAGATACACAAGACTGGGTGTGCGAGAACGAGATGAGGCAAGAAATAACATTAGTTTTAAGAAAAGTACAATTAAAAAATATGTGGCAATATATTGCAATCTACAAAATTTATTTCTACTATGTTACACTCTTCTGCACTCTGTGTGTATGCTAGCGGCCCCGTCGTCACTCACAGAGACAAAGAGACTGAATGACTGACAAAAGGGCTCATTCTGTTCATGCCGTTGTTCTGTGGAACAAACGAGCCAAGCTGCTGAAACCAATGCACAGAGTGAACCCTTTTCCTGCCTATTTGGAGGCGAGAGATGAGGAAAACAGACACGCATGCACATGGCAATATACTGAGGTGGGCAAAATTATGAAGTTCATTTTCATTTATGGTGTGATTAATTAATGACTTTGTTATTGTCCACAGGCCTAGTGCCCAAGAAACGTTTTTTTTCTGGACGCAAAATCTTGTCACGTTTTAATCTTGTGAGATTCCTAGACATCCCTATTAATCAAGCAAGAAACCCAGTTAACCATCCATCCATTTTCCTCCGTTTATCCGGGCTCGGGTCGCGGGGGCAGAAGTCTCAGTGGGGAAGCCAAGACTTCCCGGTTACCTCCTCCAGCTCCACCGGGAGGACACCAAGGCGTTCCCAGGCCAGCTGTGAGACATAATCCCTCCAGCATATCCTAGGTCTGCCCCGGGGCCTTCTCCCGGAACACCTCACTAGGGAGGCGTCCGGGAGGCATCCGGACTCGATGCCCGAGCCACCTCAACTGGCTCCTCTCTATGTGAAGGAGCAGCGTCTCTACTCTGCGCTCCTCCTGGATGACCTAGCTCATCACCCTATCTCTTCAGGTGAGTCCAGCTACCCTACGGAGGAAACTCATTTCAGCCCCTTGTATCCGCGATCTCATTCTTTCGGTCACGACCCAAAGCTCGTGACCATAGGTGAGGGTGGGAACATAGATCGAAAGGTAAATTGAGAGCTTTGCCTTCCGGCTCAGCTCTCTCTTCACCACGACGGTCCGGTACAGCAAACGCTGCGCCGATCCACCTATCGACCTCACGCTCCAACCTTACCTCACTTGTGAACAAGAACCCGAAATACTTGGAAAATCCTCCACCTGGGGCAGGACCTCATTCCCAACCTGGAGGGAGCAATCCACCCTTTTCCGACTGAGAACCATGGCCTCAAATTTGGAGGTGCTGAGTCTCATCCCAGAAACTTCACAATGCAAACCGTCCCAGTAAAGGCTGAAGGTCACAGCCCGATGAGGCCATCAGGACCACATCATTTCCAAATAGCAGAGACGAGATCCTAAGGCCACCCAACTGGACTCCCTCGACACCTTGGATGCGCCTAGAAATTCTGTCCATGAAAATTATGAACAAAAGCGGTGACAAAGGGCAACCTTGGCGGAGGCCAACGTTCACCAGAAACAGGCTTGACTGACTGCTGGCAATGTGAACCAGGCTCCTGCTCCGGTTGTACAAGGACTGAATGGCACGTAGTAGCGTGCAACCAATCCCGTACTCCCGTACTCCTGGAGCACCCCTCACAGGACACCGCGAGGGACACGGTCGAATGCCTTTTCCAAGTCCACAAATCACATGTAGACCGGTTGAGCAAACTCCCAAATACCATCCAGTACCCTTGCAAGGGTGTAGAGCTGGTCCATTGTTCTGCAACCAGGACGAAAACCACATTGCACCTCCTGTAGCCGAGCTTCGACTAACGGCCGTATGCTTCTCTCCAGCCCCCTGGAATAGACTTTCCCAGGGAGGCTGAGGAGTGTGAACCCCCTACAGGGGGACCACCACCCAGGTCTATCAATCCTGTACTGTTCCCGACTTCCATGCAATGTTGAAGAGACGTGTCAGCCAAGACAGTCCCTCAACATCCAGAGCTTTGGGGAATTCAGGACGAAACTCATCCACTCCCGGAGCTTTGGCACTGGTGAGCGTTTTGACTACCCCAGATACCTCAGCCACAGTGATGGAACTGTCCACGTTTGTGTCCTCAGACTCTGCTTCCTCTATGGAAGGTATGTCAGTGGGATAGAGAAGGACCTCAAAGTATTCCTTCCACCGTCCGACGATATCCTCAGTCGACGTCAGCCGGCCCCTGTCCCCACTGTAAACAGTTTGGACCGGGCACTGCTTCCCCTTTCTGAGGCGCCGGACGGTTTGCCAGAACCTCTTTGAGGCCGACCGAAAGTCATGCTCCATGGTTTCACCGAACTCCTCCCACACTAAAATGTTTTTGCCTCGACCACCGCTGAAGCCGCGTGCCGCTTGGCCTGCCAGTACCTATCAGCTGCTTCAGGAGTCCCACAAGCCACGGTTAACCCTTTAATTTCAAATAAATTGTTCCAAATACACCAACTAGTAATTTAGAGCATTAGTAACTAACCAGTGATTGTCGGTGACTTTAAATTTGGTGCTCAGCCAAATGTAAATGGAACGGCTCGGTGATGAAGGGTTCAGACAAATCCAAACCTCTACACTACAACATTATCTGGAGGTCTTCTGAGTCAATTTTTATCTAATAACGTGATAAAAACAAAAAACTATTCTACTTACCAGAGATGTCAATTTATCTTTTTCCGTCATTCACTGTGGGCATAACTTCACTTGTCAAACAGTTGTACTCTGATCAACCAATCAGAGGATGGGAAAATGCTGATTTTATTGTTGGCCACCTTGCTCGCTCTGTGAGACGAATCTGGAGTCTGACGGGTTAAAGACACAAACCCATTGGTTACAGAATTTACGTGACATCCGCCAGCACTCCTGATTGTGAAGGCCCTGGGCAGATTACTTTGATATGGCAGCACATGGAAGCTGAAATAGGACAAAAACAATCTGACACAAACATAATGTACACATACTGGAGGCCAAGCCAAGAGACACAATCCGAAATGAAGATAATAGATTGGGAATAAATTAATACTATTTCATGCAAAAAAATGCAAACACTGAGGCCGTTCTCAGCAACAGTGTGAAGCTGCTGGGATGAGACTCATCACCTCCAAATCCTAGGCCTTGGTTCTTAGTCCGAGAAGCGTGACTTGCGTGATTTGGAGGAGTTCAAGTATCTCAGGGTCTTGTTCTCGAGTGAGGGAAGGTTGGAATGTGAGGTCGACACACGATCGGTGCAGCGTCTGCAGTAATGGGGTCGCTGTACTGGACTGTCGTGGTGAAGAGAGAGCTGAGAGCTCTCAATTTACCAGTCCATCTATGTTCCCACCCTCACCTATGGTCATGAGCTTTAGGTCGTGACTGAAAGAACGAGATCGCGGATACAAGAGGCTGAAATTAGTTTCCTCCTTAGAGTGGTGGGACTCACCCTAAGAGAGGGTGAGGAGCTCAGTGAGGTGGCTCGGGCATCTAGTGCAGATGCCTCCCGGTCGCCTCCCTAGAGATGTGTTCCGGCCAGGAGAAGGCAGACCTAGGACACGCTGGAGTGATTATGTCTCACAGCTGGCCTGGAAACACCTTGGTGTCCTCCCGGTGGAACTGGAAGAGGTGGCTGGAGACTGGGACGTCTGGACTTCCCTACTGAGACTGCTGCCCCCGCGACCCGGACCCGGATGAGTGGAAGAAAATGGATGGATGGATGGATGGATGGATGGATGGAAAAAATACTGGAATGTATTTCACTTATTCTGATAGTGTTTAGGCCAGCAGAGAATGCCTTGCTGGTCCTGACTGACCACCACTACAAGCAATATCAAAAATGTAACAAAATGAACAAAGGAAAAAAAAAAAAAAGATCTCATCACGACACTTATACTACCATTGGTATCAATGCTATCAGTACTTGGATCGCCCATCCCTAAACGAATGCCGTTGGGTGAGAAGGGAGGGACTGTGTAGCTGCAGTCGCTTTGTTAGCAGCCTCATTATGAAAATTTCCCAAACTAGGAGAGGGGATAGCTTCCTGCACAGGCAACAGAAGCAGACTGTGCCGTGCCACCGTGGTTTCCAGCTACAGTGCACGTAGACGTTTGCAGGCACTGTGCCGCTAAACGCTCTGCAATGTACTTGATGTGGCATGCAATGTGTTTGACTGCGGCTGTGCAAATGTTTCTGTCAGGCCCGTCTTCAAGTGCGGAGGTCATCTGGTGGTGGATTCGGGCATCGTGGCCAGCGAGGGCTTCCCCAGTCCGTACAAAAGCAACACGAAATGCACCTGGTACATCACTGTGAGTTCCATTTTCACTCTGTTTGTGATTTCACGTGTTATTCTTGTTGTTGGAATATATTTTCAACTATTTCTGAGACTACTACAAACAAAATGTGTTATTCAGAGATACAGATACAAAAAAAGATTGTATACATTTTTTGCATTAAATATGTTTAAAACCAATCCAGTGTTGGTCAACATATGCTATAAGCTATAAGCTATCCGAACAAAACACCTTAGCTTTGTGTTATAGGTGGCAAAGCAAATTAGTGTAATGAATTATATAAGAATGTATTTCATTAATAATTAATAAATTATACTTTTTGAATATGCTGAGGGCAAATGAAAAGCAAGCTGTGGGCCGAAAATGGCCCCCGGGGCCACACTAGTATTGCAGGTTCATCTCCATGCATTAAAAAAACTATTTTGTTGTCTTGAAAAATTAGGTATGTTTTTATATTTGATATTATACCTACTACAAAATTTTCACTTTACTTTTTAATATTATGAAAAGGTCTGATATTATGGAATTTTTCACCACTTAAATGCGTCTTGGAGGTGTATTGGAAGTGTGTCGTCCAAAGTCCTTGATGCTGGAATTTAGACACCAATCCAGGGTGCACCCCGCCTCTCGCAAAAAGACAGTTGACACAGTTGACAGTTGACTCCAGCATACCCTACTGAGGACAAGCAATACAGAAAATGGATGGATGCAATTTAGACAGTTTTTAAGTGCTTGGAAACCAACTGTTTTGTGTGTCTGGAGCTTTAATGCTAATGAGCTGTGTGTTTCCAAGAAGCACTATTGTGCACTTAATCCAGTTTTTACATATGCTGTACACTGTAACTCTGACTTGTCTAATGTAATAGATGTCATATATCACATCACGTTAGCAACACTAGCATAGCTATGTGAGATAATATTTAAGTCACATTTTAAAATCAGCATCAGGCTAGTTAGCCTATTTCCAGACGAAAAACATAATGATCACACTTACACGTCCCACGTCTGGAGCTGATTGACAGACAGTTGGCAGGTCGTTATTTTAAGATGTGTAGTGAAGCCTCTTTTCTCAAAAGTGGAGCAAACAAGTGCAGGACAGATGTTTGTCATGGTTGGTGATCTACGAATACATATTACTCTTAGAATATCATCAAAATCAATTTTGCACATCTTTCCTTGGTCCATCAAGGTACCAGAAGGTCATGTGGTCATGCTGTCCTTCCGCCTGTTTGACTTGGAGGCTGAGCCCACCTGTCGCTACGACTACCTGGACATTTACAACGGACACACACGCTTGGTGCAGAAGCTGGGCCGCTTCTGCGGCACATTCCGGCCCGGAGCGCTCATCTCCACCTCTAACACCATGATGCTGGACATGGTGTCAGACGAGGCCACGGCGGGGAGAGGTTTTCTTGCATACTTCAGGGCCGGGAAGCCTCACGTGGAAGGTGTGTCCATGTCAAGTATCGTCACCAATTTTATTGACGGTTCTTTGTGTTCAGGTGTTTGTTCCCTTTCTTTCTGCAGAGAATCAGTTCTGCGGAGGGCGCTTGACCAAACCCCAGGGTTCGGTCCAGACACCCAACTGGCCCAACTCCAACTACCCAGCAGGCATCAGCTGCTCCTGGTACATCTCAGTGGAGCCAGGCAATGTGAGCAGGCACTTACCTTGGTTTGTTCCAGCTATGAAGCATCTAGTCTTGATGCTACATATACGAGCTAAAAATGATAGTTCCTCTGGAGTAGGCATGAACATACCTTCCGAAAGGCGGCCCATTACCTAGAAATGTCCTCGCTCAAATGAAAGAGGTCATTATGAGTGCAGGCTTGTGTGTGCCAGGAGATTGAGGAATAAGGAAGCAAGGCCCAAAGTGCCGGTAAATGCGCCTCTCTGTGTTGTTGGAAAGAAATTGATGCCTGCAGCCATTTTATTATTTACTGCAGTGATTTCCAACCACTGCACTGTGGCATATTAGTGTGTCTCGGGAAATTGTCCAATTTCACTTAACTGGTCAGAAAATAATAATTTGCTACAAATAATGTATCTACCTTCATCTATCTCCGCCAGCAATGTATATTGACAGGCAGAACAATTAAATGCTCTTCCACTAGACAGCAGGAGGTAAATAATTAACCTCTTATGTAAAATATGTGCCTTGGTTCAGTAAAAGTTGGTAAACACAAATTTATTGCATGTCACAATTTCTGTTCGGTCTTTACTGCAGGTGATCGAGGTGAAGTTTGAGAAGCTGGACCTGGAATTGGACACATACTGTCGCTACGACTACGTGGCGCTCTTCAATGGCGGTGAGAGGGACGACTCAAGGAGGATTGGGAAGTTCTGTGGTGACAGGACACCAGGGTGAGATGATAGCGTGGGAATGTGTCTTTAAACAGGCGATCATCTCCAAATGTCTTCCATAGAACTGTGGTGACCAATGGGAATCAGCTCCTGGTCCAGTTTGTTTCCGACCTCAGCGTGACATCAGATGGCTTTATGGCACACTACAACAGTGTGCCCCGTGGTTCCCGGACTCCCACCGCCGGGGTCGACTTCGTCCACCGATCTGAGACCCCCACCACGACGCATAAACCTGCAGCGAGGCCGACCAAACCCGTCAAAACAACACCCAAACCGAAGCCTGCCGTTCAGCCAAAAGTCACTCCGAAACCTGCGGCAAAAAAACCCGCCGTGAAGATCCCGCTGAAGCCTCCACCGCGCAAACCTACCGTCAAGCCCGCCAAGCCCACCAAGCCCTCCAAACCCACCAAACCTACGCCTAAAGCGCCTGTGAAGAAGCCGTCTCCCAAACCTGCAGCTAAACCGACAGCCAAGCCCAAACTTATCAAGCCCAGCGTCAAACCGACACGCAAACCCGCACCCAAGACAAAGCCCAGTCCCAAACCAGCCATCAAACCAGTCATCAAACCGGCCAAACCGACGTCTAAAATCAAAGCTAAACCAACCATCAAACCTAAAGTGTCACCTAAACCAGGTGTGACCAAGAAGCCTGCGGTCGTCAAGAAACGTGAGTTCAACCATACGTCTCAGTAAGTTGTTGGCATGAGTGGTTTATTTTGGTGTTTTTTGCAGCTTTGCCATTGAACCCCGCGTGCACGCAACACTGCAAGAGGACAGGAACTCTGCAGTCCAGCTTCTGTCCCAACGACTTTGGTGAGCCACTTTGAACCCTGACAGTGAACACTTTTATGCACAGTCATGTTTACATCAGGGCTGTCCAAACATTTTCCACCCAGGGCCGCATACTGAAAAATCAAACGATGCGGGGGACGGTTTGATATTTTTTTAACAGGTTAAAATTGCCCCATGTATATATGCAATATAATTCTACAGTCGTCAATCACTCTATCGTGTTTTTTCACAAATTAATTAATTCATAAATGATCAATGTTTCGTGGTTAAATATGCTCTATTATTATTATTATTAGAACATACACATATTAAGGCATTGAAAAGACGTGATATGAAATGTAATACAGTATCTGTGACTTGTTGTGTGCGCCTTTAAGAAGTGGGCCCTGGGAAGTAATGTGTGTGGCGTCAACTAGTACAGTTGACTGTTAGCTGAGTGCGAGCAGCAGGTTAGCAGGGTAGAGCGTGGCCGACAGCAGCTCCTGTGTGAATGTTCACTGCATGTTTTCTCTGCTTGGTGATAAAGTGATTGAAATGCATTGTGATTCTCTCCTTAACCTCAAACAGTGGCAGTAGAGTAGTATTCTACACTGGTCTCTATGTGTCAGTAACGTTACACTGACGAGACAATAGCCACCAGGAAATACTTACCTTACTTATCTAATTTGTGTCGAAAGGCCCTGTCACACCTTGACGATTTAGCCAGCGTACGCCAACGTATGAAAAATTTGGCCAATACGCTGGTGTACGTCGAATAAGTTATGGGTAAGTTTTGTATAAGTTAAGAGCACGCTGAAGCACGCCGGCATACGTCGTAGTACGTCTAAGTCGTCAAAAAAATTTTTGCATGCACAAAACTTTTTGACGTATGTCAACGTATGATTGATACGTCCCACATACGCGGGCAATAAGTTATGCGATCGTTGACGCCCGTTCACGCACGTTATTTGTAAGTTACGCACAAGTCGTAATACGTCAACATATCTTGAGACAAAACTGTGTCTTCTTGGCAAGCATTGGCTGAGAGGAGATGGAGGCTGTTGTTTTTGAATAGATTACATTATACAGTACATTATGGTGTGCATTGTAGGAACTCCTTATGTATACTGTACATGCTTGACCAGTAGAGGGCACTGTGACACTGGGAATGGAACTAACATTTATTTATGTTTTTTCTCTTTGTCCGAGAGAAACAATGCACGTTTTAATCATGCATTATTGATCACGTCAACATAAAGTGCATAGGAGTATTTACATTCAAAAAGAATGGAGAGATACAGCATGTTACTGTCCAAGTTAGCTTTTGCTGGAAAAAATAGAACTATTTACAAATGAGTATAAAAGACAGCCATGAAAAACATGATCATCCGTCATAATGACACCACACCGCAGCAATGAACGATAATAAACATATTCCTTCAAGTGTTATTGCACAGTGCAACACTTTAATAATACTCAAACAACTTTGGGGAATGGAACCAACAGGAGGGGAAGAGGCGTTACAACCTGTGTCATCTCCATCAGAGTGAGAGTGGGAGGGGGAGGCTGTGGGTGGTGATGGATCCCTCCGTCACTGCCCTGATACTTCTTGGCAGCGGTCTTGGAAATTGTCTTTGGCATGATGCTGATGTTGACACTGCGATGTCTAGTGAGGTGAGTCATCAAGTGGCAGCCTTTTTATAGGCTACGGCACGTCATTGTCGGCCTTACGCTGCCGTGCGGTTTGCATTAAGTTAGACTGGTGTTGGGCATTAGTTGTGAACGCCGGCAACACGCTATGCATTCGTTGGTATAAGTTGTCTAAGTTATAGAAACGTTCTATATAAGTTACTAATACGTCATGTATACGTCCAACTCGTTATAAATACGCTATGTATACGCCCAAAATTGAAAAAAACGTCCACAGTTCAACGTATGCCATCAAAATGATCACGTCGGGCATGTGCTGGCTAAATCGTCAAGGTGTGACAGGGCCTTAAGATGGCTTCTTTTGTATTATTATGTCTACTATATTGGGTAATCCAAGTGTAAAAGTGACTATGGGGTGTTATTTCATGTCTACAGGGCACTAATGTTAAAACCATATTTAGAAGGTCATAAACAGGTTTTCTATGCTCTACGAAAATGTTGTATTTCTTAATATTGAATCCTACTTCACGGAGATTCACTTATCGCAGTCAAGTCTGGAACCAATTAACCGCGCTAAACGAGGGATGACTGTATACTGTATACAGTATTTTGAGTGTCAGCTTTGTGTTGTAGCTGACAAAGTAGTAATTATAGAATTTCCCCGAATCTTCATGGTTCGCTCTCACACAGTCACAGTATTTGTGGCACGCTGTAAAATAGTTGTCCCCATATTTATTTATTTTGATTGTTACCACTGTGGTTCAGAATACTGTTGTGCAAGTTCAGTTCACCTGTTCAGCCTATGGTCAGCAGGTGGCGCACTATTACTGCATTACAAATGAGAACCGTGACCAAACCATTGAAAAGTAGATGTGATAAAGCCTACACTGCATTATCATGAAGTACTGTGCCTTAGAAAATAGTACGACGTCTCACAGTTTAGGTTTTAGCGGAGTGTGTGCGCTCCCACGACTTGCATGCAGAAGTCAGTGTGCATACAAATACCAGACAGAAGGAACACATGTACTACAGGCGTCCATCAAATATTTTAATGAGGGCATAACATGGGTTCACTCCCCTTCCGGGTGGTGTAATTATAATTTGTTTTTCTTTTTGTTTTGTGCTTTGTGCTTTGTGTTTTGCGTTTTGCGCTTTTCGGTTTCAAAAATACACCAGAAAAGGAAGGAAAAGGCTTCTTGAGACGTCATCTGTACTTCTGTGAAGAAGGTGTCGGACGTTTCGCTCCTCATCCGAAGAGCTTCGTCAGCGAACTAATAAGTGCTGGTAGCCTAGGCCTTAAATATATTTTTGTCAAACAACAGAAGCCATCATTGAATCGGAATGGTGGTTTGAGGTTTAATTTGGACCCTGTGTTCAGCAGGTTACTGAGACCAAAACCCACAGCTCTTAGTCTTGCAAATGAGGTGAAGCCAGGGCCGAGCCAGAACAATAGATGCTAATGAGCCAGTATCAGAGACATTCATACCCAACTCAGGGAGTGACACTTCCCTTTTTATCGGAGAGGCTAATGTCAGGAGAGGATTAGACCACAACTCCGCCCAGGCTTAGTGTGAGGAACCAATAGAAGGAGGGTGTTGGCACACCAATTCTGCCCACTCTTACTGTATTTAAGGTCTAGGCTACCAGCACTTATTAGTTCGCTGACGAAGCTCTTCGGATGAGGAGCGAAACGTCCGACACCTTCTTCACAGAAGTACAGATGACGTCTCAAGAAGCCTTTCCCTCGATGGACAACTCCTGTACGACTGAGAGCCTACACAGACCAGAAAAGGAATGTACCAACTCCCCAGAGCCGATTGATCCAAATGTTATCACTTCAATAACTCTGGGATTTGGCACCGTACATTCCCTTTCCGGATGGTGTAATTGTAATTTGGTTTGTTGTTTGTTCACGTGTTTTGCACTTCTCGGCCACCGTAGATGTTGCTTAAAGGGATAGTTCACATTTTTTGACATGAAGTTGTGTAACATCCCCATCAGCAGTTTAGTACATCAACAGTGATCCCCCACATATCCCCCACTTGGTCCCGTGAGTCCAATTCTGGTCGGATTTCCGTGATGAGGAACGTAGCTCCGCTTAGTTGCTGGGGTCATTTAATAAAGAGTTTGGCTTCTCAAAACAATAAGCGCTCAAGAGAGTAGTACATTTGCATCATAAAAATGTCTCCTCAAAAAAAATCATGACTATATTATATTGGGGGGGGGTGTCACTGTTGATGTAGTACACTACTGATGGGGATGTCATACAACTTCATGTCAAAAAATCCGAACTACCCCTTTCATGTACAGCTAGTAACTTGTTAAGCATGTGTAAAACAAATATACCACAATCATAAATGCCATACCGACTGTGTTGTTGTTTTTCTCTTTGTAGTCATTACAGGAAAGATTACAGCCGTGACCCCTGGTTTAAGAGGTTCCGCCACAGTGGAGGTGGCCCTCATCAAGGCCCATAAGACTGGAAAACTGAACATAACCAAACCAGGGCCAGCTGCCACCGTCAAACTGACCGCAACCTGCAAGAGATGCCCAGGGCTGACCAAAGGTACGACAACAACCGTTGCCTTTCCTTATTTGCTGAGCAATAGGACAACAGTGGAACATCGGTTAGCATCTGCCCCGGTTACCGTGTTTTTCAGTTAATGTCGAACCTTAAGTTGCTAATAAAATGACAACCAGAACCTGAAGTCAATTACGTTACCTGTCTTTGATTTCATCAGCGGTTGGCTCTCAAAAATGTTAACACAAAACATGTTTTCATAGTTTTACAATTATAGTTTTAAATGCAGGAAACAATTGTAAATGTATAAAAATGATGAATGAAAGGGGCAAATGACGTTACGTTTACCTGCATTGAAGCCATGACTATTGCCAAAGACACGATGTAGAAGTGAGACATCACACAGCACACACACCATCTGCCCGTTTTGTCATGACTTATTTCTTGAATCAAATAGTGTTTCCCACCTTCTTTATCAAATGCTGCATAGCTTGCTACTTTCTTGGTCTCTATTTTGTGTTACTGAGGTGAGAAACACCATTGAATTAAAAAAATAACTCATGAAAAATGGATTCGGTTAGCATCCATTTTGGTTAGAGTCAGACCTTCTGGAACAAACTATGATTATGATGCTAATCAAGGTTCCACTGAATTTAGTAAGTTCGATTGGCCAGCAGGTGCCCATTCCCTTAATTTGGGGTATCAGCGATTGGCCGATACCGATCTTATCTACCTCCACCTCCTTTTGTTCTGCCAGACTGGCAGCTAAAGCTAGCTAAAACCTAAAGATAGCCGGAGCAAAGAGCTAGGCAGCGGCCTGCTATTAGCGCTTATGAGCAGTGAAAAGAGTAAAGCTACTAGAAGGAAAATGATAGCGTTCATGGCATTGGACGAGCAGCCATTTTTGGTTGCTGTGCAATTTATTTTTGGTAAGAGGCTCAAATCAGAGGATAAGCGGCATAGAAAATGAATGGACGGATGGATGGGCTCAAATCAGGTTTGCAGCGTAACTTGTTGTGCAAGTTTTGTTTGTTTTTAAAATCTCAAAAACAAAACACTAAAGGAATTGCTATAATTTAGTAGTATGGACAGCAATTTTCTAAACTTTTAATTTCTTTTTGAGAGAACTACCTCCCGTGCAGTTAAAACAAGTTTGGATTGTTTCATGGGTTCAAAGCTTTGCAACAAAATAAGATTGGAACATTGAAGGTATTTGCTGCCAAAAGTGGAATTGCCAGGTCTTGCTTTTTAAAGGCTTTTTTAAAATCAGTGAATGGCCAGCACCCCTAATATCTAGTCAACCGTGTCGTCCTCAGGTCAAAACTACGTGCTGATGGGAAAGGTGGATGCACAGGGCAAAGGCGTCCTGACCCCTTCCAGCTTCACCCTCCTCTACAAGCCCGTGCACGCCAAAGCGCTCGCCACCCTGTCTCGAAAAGCATGCTGACATTACTGGGACAGCATCAAACACCCAATATAACATGATATACTGTACTATCCAGCAAGATGCTTGTTTCTATACCTTCAAGAAACAATAATAAAGCATACATTGTGAGTGTATTTTTTTATTTTCAATGTAAATTATGTTAATTTTGTAACTGGAAAAATTAATGTACAATCAATAAAGTATTGTATGTGATTTGTTTGGTCGTGAGCAGCATACTGGAGTTTAAATGGCGCAGAGGGGCATCTAGTGGCCTGGAAGCGGTACTGCAGGACCAGAACAGCTTTTTGTTATTAGTGACATGGCGTATTAGTCTTTTTTTCCACTTATCGCTGTAGTGGTTTCTTTTTTAGTTTTCTTGTGTAATTGTATTTTTAGAATGAGGGCCAAGAAAAAAACAAATGTCCCATATTTATTTAAAAGACCAAAAATCGTAAAAAGAAACGTTTTGTATAGGTTTTAACAACACCAGTCAGAGGTTGGACCATTTCTGCTTTGAACAACTCCCCCTCATGTATTATTTCCTTTTTTGTCGACCCTTTCCTTTTTATTTGGCAATAAAATAAAAACACACACACAGAATCCTCCCACATCCCCAAAAACAGGCACTGGAATTGGAGGCTCTAGATCTGGAATGTCCAAAGTGCAGCCTGGGTGGCTATTTTTCACCCGCGGTGAATGAATTCATTATTAATGAGAATATTATTAGAAATTACACTCATTTGCTTTGTCGCTAAAAGCTAAGATGTGTGGTTCATATAGATCAGCATACAGTGATAAATAAATTGGATTGGTTTTAGTATCTTTAAAACGCAAAATGTATCAAAATACGCCCCCGAATCCTTACATGTTTCTTTATGTGGCCCTCAGTGGAAAAGGTTTGGACATCCGTGCATTACATGAAAAATTCCCATTAAGAAGCCCATTAAAGGAACATTTTGGTGTTTTGTGCGCAGAAATACCTAACAAGCGTCTGCCAGTAGTGATGCATATTCTTACTGCTCCACTAAGCTTATTTCATGGAGTTCATCCAGCGACCATAATGTCATGATGCCTTAGCGGCACGCTCAATCTTTGGTGAAAGGTCCTCTAGATGTAGTCATCAGGGTCCGCCTGGCCGCACAGGTAAAGGAAGAGCAGGACGAGGAAGCCGATGACCACCACCAGACCCACCAGGATGTAGACCAGCGTGGTGGTCCAGAAGGCAAACAGATAGAGCGTCTTGTCACAGTAGTGCTCCAGACTTGTCACGTTCTTGTAGTAGTTGGGCTCATAAATAGAATAGATCCACACATTACCTAAAGAAGACATCCGTCAAGTAAGCCTTGGAAGACGTCGAGAAGGTTCTGACAGTGAGTCACTCACCAGCGATGAACCAGCAGATGAGGAACAACGCCGTGAGCGAGTTCCAGCCCAGGCAGAACCGGCAGAGAGGGTTCGGGGGCCCATCTTCGGGCTGCTGTGCGCAGGGCAGGCAAACAAGCAGCACCAGCATTGTGAAGAAGACGCCCACGACGATCAGGTAGATGGGGATGTAGTGTTGGCGGGGGCAGTCGTCCAGGTGCACCGCGCCTGTCGGCACCATCACAACACTTCATGGAGGTGCGTTTTAAGGGAAATCAGGCTTGGCGGCGTGACTCACCCATGGCGATCTGAGCGATGGGGATGATGCACAACAGCACCTTTAAGGCCACTGCAGCATAAATGAGATGTTCATCACTCTGATGTGAGCTTCATTTGTAATGGGGCACCAGTAAAGGGGTCTCACCTAGGACGGGCGTCGACGGTTGGGGGGCATTGAGGATGAAGCGCATGGGGCCTGTGTTGGACATGATGATGACTGCACCTGCGACATAGACCACTACAGTAAGATAGAGCCCCACTTGTCTTCATTAAGGTCAAAGCTGGAGCTCATCCCAGGTGAGGTACACCCTGGACTGGACGCCAGCCAATCACAGGGCACACAAACCCAAACAACCATTCACACTCGCAGTCACACCTTTGATACATTTTGTGCATTATAAAAAACTAGCCAGTCCAATGCAGGTCAATTTATGCTAAGCTATCTGAACAAAACATCTTAGCTTTTGTGCGACAGGTGACAAAAGAATCTGTGCAATATCTAATAATATATATCGCACTAATAGTTTATTTGTAGAATACGTCGAGGGTACGGTGGGGTAAATTTGCAATCGCGTCCGCGCCAAACAGAAATGACACACAAACGCCATAAAAAACGTGAAAAAAGCTGCAAATGTGAAATGCTGCAATCACCTAAACACTGCAGGATTGGAAACAAAGGCTAAATACAAATGATGCACATGCCAAAAACACACACAAATCCCCAAAACAAATAAAATGAAAGTCAGCCAGGCTACCAGCTGGCTGGCAGACCTGAGGGATGTCCGTCTTTGAAGACATGAGTGGGATGCCCAGAAAAAGGCACATTTTTATTTGTCTGTTAAACACTTGGCCATAAAAACCGGTTGTCCTATAATGCTGTGCGCTCATGACACCAAAACACATGTTAATCTTGTTATTTTTGCTGTGGAAAATAACACTTCCTGTGTAAATATTTACTGGGTTTTTTTGGTTTTTTTACACGTTTCATAACTGAAACCGGTCTCCAGAAGGAGATGGAAGTGATGTTTCACAAAGAACTACAGCATTGGGCATCGTTTGAGTTGGAACAATTCCGGTTCCGATCCCGATTCCTCGTTTCGATTCCGGTTCCTAACGATACACAATCCCGATGATTGTAAGAGGCACGGTCATAAACGTCTGAATGCTTTAAATGAGTTCTTTTTGGATGAAATGTCCTGAACGTCTGCGAGAGCGATAACACCAATTTAACACACTTACTCCCCATTCACACCTGAGTAACACCAACACGTCACATGACACCGGGGAGGGCAAAAAGCTAACTTGGACAATTTCACTTGTTTGTTACTAGCGGTTTACATTAATGGTTGTGTGCTGAGTTACTTTGAGGGGACAGTACATTTACACGGTTACCAAAGCTTTACGTTACCGTAGCTTGACGTTACTTTACATTACACTAACGTGTCATTTCTTCAGTGTTGTTCCATCAATAAAATATTTGCAGACATTTGAGGGGTGTACCCACTTTTGTGGGGTACTGTACACTGGTGGAACATGTTTGGACACCCCTGGCTTAAAAAAAGCAGACATGGCGGCAGTGCAGTGAGTTGCACAGATGGAAGCGGTTGGACGGCATTCCCAGCAAATCCAGTTTGACCGACGTTACAGGTACGGATGCAAGTGTGGGGCGTTCAGGAGCGTCACCTCTCCACCTTATTAATAATCTACAGGTGGACTGGGGGGGAGGGATGTTTACACACACATTTATTTCATCACATCATATACATTGATGACATTATTAGCTATCGCTTGTTTATCGTGATCTTTCTGCACTCGCACGAGGTAAACAGCTTTTAACTAAAGTAGGAAGTAAATAAGCAATGTGATATACAACAGAATGTCATTTTTTTTTTAGTTAAACAAGTTACAAAGGGAAAAAAGTGAATGAAAAGAAAGCACAACTGTTAGGAGAAAACAATGATGAATTTCAGTACCACGTTACACTTAGACAACAGCACCTACTTCCGGGTTCTAACATAAACATACACTTTCGATTAGCACGTCGTTGGGTTTGCGCTTACCTGAGATTAGGCTGTGATTGACCTCCTGCAGGGTTTCGGCGTGGGACCTCACTTTACCAGGCGTGGCAGGCACATGATGACGTCAGCACGCACGAGCGACGCGAGGCGCGGACGCTTGCGTGTGAAACTAATAAATGATCAATCATGAAAATAACTCCAATTTTTACACTGTCATTAACTGCACATAATTTAATCCAGACTGTCCATGAGAAATTGTAAAAGAAAAACATTTGTTATAATTATATTTGAATGATTAAGCATTCACAGATACAGCAAAGCACACAAAGACAATTAAATAAGTCGTCTCGATGTGCAAACATCATTTTTTAAATTTAAATATAGTGTGTAGGAGTGAGTAACCTCAGGCCCAATGAGACAAACCAGCTCCTCGTCAATCAGAATGACAATATTTCCTGGTTGATGTATGAAAATGAAAACATTTGTACAGCTGGAAGCATCTGAATGCTTGATTTTTTTAAATTTATTTTTTGTATTTTCATGAAGAACTCCAAAATGTAAATGGAATTCACGTTTTAAACCGAAAGGCACACAGAAACATACTTGGTGGAGGTCAAAGTCGTGTTTTATTTGTGAGTCAGCTTGTTTCAACTGTTTCATCCTAAATCAATTAGCTACAATTAAATAACAACAATAAATACCAGGTGTAAAAAAGCCACATTGATGAATTTTGGCATATTTTAAATATTGTAGAATTGACATGAAAACACTCCAGAGTCCTTGTTGCCTCCGTAAAGGCCCCGCTGTGTTACAGTTCTGTCAAACAGACGCTGGAGGATGTCTCAACACAGATGCAGCCTCGTGAGCCCGACTGGCCACCTCGTAGCTCCATCACGTGCTCTTGTCTCTTCTCAGTCTCCGCTGGGTGGAGTCTGGCCCGGCCCAGGATGGAGTCCCACAGCAGGCCTCTGCTCCACAGCTGCACACAACACACACACAAGCTTGTGTTTGTGTGTGTTGATAGTGTGAGGGCAGAGGAATGCGTCAAACCTCGACTGAGATGTGAGCGTCAGGGTATCTTCTGTAAAAGATGCTCCTCAGGTTGAATTCTGGGTTTCCTTCAGCCTTGAACACCCGAGTCCTGATGGTGGCCCTCTCACATCGAATGATGGCGTAAACATCTGGAGCTGCAAGACGCAAGGAACTTAAAAATCTCTGCAGGTTACGTTTTCACAAACTTATTTTGAAAAGCACAATTGGAGTTGTGGGAGGAGCCACCTGTCTGTTTAGGGGGGCAGAGTCCTGTCGCCCTCTGGAGGTGGACTGTGGTCACCACGGTGGGCTGAGGTAAAAGACACTGGAACCAGGAGGGAGACGGTAAATCATCCTTCAGCTCCCTAAATAAACACACAAAAAAGACATTACTTTTACACAAAAGTGACTTTTTAATGATGTTCTACCAGTAATATGTGCCACCAAATGTGTGAATCCATAATTGTCCCTACTTTTGAGAGATGAGGGGCTCAGATGCTTGCTTTGAAGTTCCGGTGAAGCGCGTAGGCTAAACTAGCATGATGTTGCTCTTAAAATGTGTAATTAGCACCGTAGCTCCTATAGCTATACGCTAGCGTCGCTAGCGTTTGAGTCCTCTTGTTGCACGCCTTATCGCAGATGTGTCCAAAGTGCAGCCCGGGGGCCATTTACAGCCCACAGCTGTCTTTTTATTGGCCCGCAGCACATTCTCAAAATATAATTTAACAAGTTGAAAAAATAAATAAATACAGCCACAAACATGGAAGAATCAGCAGTAATTTACAAGAATAAAGTGAAACTATCAAGAGAAAAAAGCTGGAATTTAATGAAAGCCATAATTTTATGAGAATAACGTAGCATACAGTTGAAAAATTAAAGGAAAAAAAGAATATATTTTTAAATAATAATTTTTAAAATTAGCAGAACCACAAAAAAAGTTGTCATTTTTGGAAAATTAAGTTGAGGAAAAAGTTATAATATGATGGGAATAAGGTCAAAATATTACGGGAATAAAGTCATAATACTATGAGAAGAAATTTTACAAGAATAAATTTGTAATAGTGACAAATAAAAAACAACAACAGCAGAAATGGAAAAACAGCTGTAATTTTATGTGAATAAAGTTAAAATATTCAAAGAAAAAAGTCGTTTTCTGATGAAAGGTTGCAATTTTACGAGAATAAATTAATATTATGAGTAAAAATACCGTCATTTTAGAAGCATTGCGTTAAACTATTCAAATACCTTTTTATATATATATATATATAAATATATAAATATATATATATTTTTTTTTTAAGTTGTATTATGAGAAACAAAACAAAATGAAGTATTTTTGGGAAAACGAGCCAGGGGAAAAGTTATAATATGGGAATAAAGATTATTTAAGAAGAAAGTTGACATTTTTGGAAAATAAAAGAAAATACAGCAAAAGCCGTGAAAAAGAGACAAGTTGATATTAATCAACTATATCAACTTTTTCAACTATATCACAAAGCTGAGATGCAGGTTTTTCTTTAAATATTTATAACGTCTTAGCATATCTACCTGTGTTCATTCATTTTCTATGCCGCTTGTCCTCATTAGGGTCGCTGGAGCCTATCCCAGCTGAACTGGTCACCAGCTAATCTCAGTATCTACCGGTGTTGCTTCACAAAATATCAAAGTGACCCTTGCATCCTTTCATTTTTAACTATGTGGCCCTCGCAGGAAAAAGCACGGACACCCCTGCCTTAACGTTACGTTGTTGTATGTGAAAAATGGCATCTGTTACATTGTACAAGTGCAGTGTTGCAGTGAGTATGTAAAAAGTGATAAAGTGCACATTAGCGCTTCTTGGAAACAGATGTGGACAAACACAGCTCATTAGCATCAAAGCTACAGACACAGTGTGGGGCATACTACAAGTACATTCTCACCAACTAAATTCCAGCATCAGGGCTAGATTTTGGACCATACACTATTGTGAGACCTCTGACACTTAGAAAAATACTCTAATTGGGGAAAATGTGTCCACACCTGAGTTGGATATGGGAGTGAGAGAAGAGACGAACAAGGAAACGTCCGTTGGCGCCCGGCAGAAAGGTGGTGGGCAGCACCACGTAGCGGCCCGGCGCCAGAGTGACCTTCAGTGTGATGCTGCGAGAGTCCATGTAGATGGAGCTGGCCGCCTGCTCCACCACACGCTGCACTCGGCTGCAGCGGTTCACTTCCACCTGAGCAGGGACAAGTAAATGAAAGGTCTCTGCTGTCCTGGAAGGTGGTTGTGGTCGTCCACCGCTTCTTACCTTTAGCACCTCAAATCCAATTGGCAGATTGTCGCCTCCCCCATCCTTCCTGCGTATCCTCTGGTCCTCCTGCTGCAGACACATGAGCACCTCCTCCTCGTGCTTTCGCACCTCAAACATGAACTAGAGGAGGGAGAAGCTTCAAGCTTCTGGCACATTTCAGAAGATTCCTTGTTTGTTTACCTGTGGATTGTGCAGGAAAGTGTCCTTGTGGTTGATGCATCCTCCACACCGGCTCCTCTTGTCCATGTGGACCTCCCATCCTCCATTTAGCTCCTCCCCATCATCGCCTTCATTCTTTGACACTTTTTTTGGTCGCTTTTCTCCACCATGAAACTCCCCAACCTGGTTGTCCTTCCTCCAGCTCAGCATGCAGGCAGCTGATGGAGGCCAGTCGGGCGAGGATGGCGCTGGGGACCACTCTCCAAAGCAGCGCACCTCTCTCCAGTGGGAGCTAGTCCACAGGAAAGCCCTCTCCACCAGGCGGCACACTACCACATCCGTAAAGTAACGACAGAAGTCCTCAAAGTCCATCCTGAAGTCAGGAGAGGATAGAGAAGTACATATAACTACAGTATAAGTCTACACCCTCAAGTGGACAAATAGGTGTACTCCACAAACAACATGACAGTTCATGTACAGCATCCAATTTTACATTTCTAGACCTCTCATGTGACAGTCATGTTTACATTACATTTATAATTTGCCACAGTCTACATTCCAAATAAAGTAAGACGTGACACGCTACCAGAACTCGCCAACGTCCCGAACCACAAGTCCCATCTTCTCCTTCTCTGCACGGCTCATCTGCTGCCACTGCTGCGACCTGCAAGAATAGCGATGTCAACGCACAAGGAAAATGGATGAAAATGCAATACTGTCCCCGCTATTCACGGATGTTACCCCTGTGAATAGCGAGTATTTGCAAATAATAGACGCACCCACAACAGTGCCTTTTTTTTTACTCTCTAGAGCCTGGATTATATCCTGCGTAGTCACTACTTCCTCCTCTCCAAGGCCATTTTGATCCGGTTATAGCTCTTCGTCTGGGTTGAGCACGCAGCATGCAATTCTCTACCGAAACACCAGGGGCGGTGTTTTCCGGAGAGTCAACTCCCTGAGCAGCCATGGCACTCACTGACTGTTTATTAGCTTGTTAGCTTCCTTCATCACAAGCAAACAATGACAATTAAAGAGAGACAGACAGCTGAAACTAACGTGTCACTTTTATCGCAAATGTTTATCTGAAATCGGAGGAGAAAGCATTTGCGAAGGTGGGCTGTGCGCCCTCTGAAGGAGTCGTGTACACACAGAAAATAAAAGGAGCTGTCCCACTATGGCGTGAAACGGAAGTGTATGTTTTTTAGACTTTTTTGTTTGTTTTTCCAGCTAGTTTACGTTAACAATGTATCTCGACCTTGACAGATGAACGGAGGGCATATGTTACTCTGGTGTTCTTTTTTGCTGTTTTCACCATTCGGGCGAAATCTTTCGGCTTTTTAGACTTTTGATGTGACCCAGGCAGCACAAACGGCCAACATGTTAACAATTTATAGTGGAACATGAACACAGAACCAACCAACTAAAAAATACCCCTATGCATTGTGCAAGTCCAGGCGATCATGGAGCGACAGTGGGTCGGCCAATCACATGTTAGCAAGAAACGACAGAGCCAGTCGATGAGCAAGGGGCAGTCTTAAGGGAGACAGACTTCAGCTTGAGCGGACGTTTTCCCGCTTGGTCATAGTGCTTGACCATCTGTCAATTGAATATAGTAGAACGTTGTTTTTGGACGGTAAAAACACATTACGTCTGTGCCTCACACACTTATTTAAGTGGTAACCTTTATAAGTACCACTAATGAATAATAATGAAAGATGATTGACAGGAGAACAGATGGAATCGGACTCACAGTCTAGCCTTTTATTATCATGTTTATGAATTATTGCCTATTTTAGGATTTAGGAAGGAGATGGCTTTTCTGTTTTCTTCTGGGGTTTTCCCACAAACAGAAAGAAAAAATATTAAGTGAATATGCAGGCCACAAATGTGAATCGCAAATTTGCAGGCATCCAGGTTTTGTTTTTTTTACACATTGTTTTGCATCTAATCCACAGAGCAGCTGTCTACTTTCATGCTTTTATGAAAATAAGCCCGAGGTTGTAAATGGAAGGAAGGAAAACTGTAAAACTGTCCATTTAACATCAGCAAAGCTGTAATTCCCCACAGTAGTGATTCCTCTCACCGCTGACTCCAAGCACCTGTCCAGTCTGTGGTTCCCCACGGGTTCCTCATGCGCACCAAGAAGAGTCGGGACGCTCTGCTGGCCTTCAGGAGCTTCTCCCCCAGCCACACTTTCCTCACCGCCGTCACCCCGTAGGCGTGTCCTCGCACAAGGCCGCAGTCCAGCACAGACTCCACTGTCTCGCCATCAGCTGGCTGACAACAGCACAATTTAGTCATTTTTTGGCACCCGTCAGCTTAAAGACGACAAAGATAGATGAATGCTCAGAGGACGGACAGACCCGTATAGAACATGTAATGAGGGCTTTGTGTTCGTAGGCCTTCGCCAGCATCTGGAAGAGAGCCTTCCTTTGGTCGCTGTGCCTGATGAGGGCCTCTCGATCCAGGCTGAGAGGCTCTGAAACCCCCCCAGTGAAGTCAATAAGGGCCTCTGCAGTGTTTCCTCCCTCCAAGGCCTCATAGCAGCCGTTAAGCCTGCAAGGACGCCAGCCGTGAGACAGCAGGACCGATGGTCCCCATGGAGGTCACACCACAAAGACTAACTTGGCGTAGGCCTTCTCCAGCAGGGCACTCCAAAACTCCCTGGGTGTGGCCGAGCGACAGAAGAGAAGCATGCCGTCCTCACTGACGGGAAGCCGGTCATCCACAACTACATCCAACCAGCGGCCAAAACGCCAGAAGCGGAAATGGAAGATCCCTGCGTACAAGTCCTGACATTTCGGGTTCCACTCCTGGTCCGTGTGGTCCGGGATGACCTTGGCAGGAGGAGGAGAAGTTATCACTTTGAGGAGGACTATAATCGGGGTTAGCTACAAGCTACCTTTTTCCACAGGGTGGGCTCAGACGCCAAACAGGAAATGGCTGCTACCATCCAGCAGTTACCCAGGCTGCCTTGGTGCAGGTCGCGGGTGCTGATGCCGTCCACAAACAGACGCGGGTCCTTGCAGATCTCCTGAGGCGGGCGGACGCAGAGTTGACATCCAGGTAATGCTCAAAAAGTGAGCCAAAGTCCTTACCCGTGGCCTCTTCCAGGTTACACCTGGTGGGGGCGCCCTCTTGTAGAACAGCGACTGGGCGGTGGCGGGGAAGACCGGGTCCTTGAAAAGGGCGCCGCGTCGCAGGCAGGCCCGGCGGAGCTTGTGGAAGCTCTGACCTTGGAAGTCAGTCACTTGCTCTGACATACTAGACAATGAATTTATAAATAAATGTATAAAACAACACCAGAAGAGAAATAAGCAGGAAGTGTTTATGTCTTCCTAAGAGCTATAAATACACCTGATCACAATTACGTGAGCTTTACCTTTGTTTGCCAGCTGGTCCAGGATCAGGGTGTGCTTACTCACAGAGAAGGAACACCTCGCTCATCCTTCCCTTATTCTCTCATCCTTGGAGGAACGCTATCTTCTTCTTTGGTACGCCCAGGAGTCATCCCCACCTGCAGCAGGGCAGCAATGCTAAAATGAAGGCGTTAGTGAGCATCTGTTTTATCTGAGCACGGCGAGCAGGCTCTGGGATGTTTGCGTCCATGTGCATGGTGACACTGCAGTGTAATTCTATCTGTCTGCGCTGACACACACATACACACACACACACACACAATACACAGGCACCACAACAGGTGACATATTACAGCAAAAAGAAGCCACACTTACATAAGAAACACTTGAGTTTCAGTCACGCAAGATGAGCACTCACCTGTGTGTGAACACTTAATGCTGACTTTTTCAGGAGTGTGTGTGCATGTGTGTGTGTGTGCATATCACTTACTGCTGCTTCTGCTGTTCTAATTAAAGTCTGTGCTGGTTTCATCCCTCTCATCCCTCACAGGAGCTGGTGTTAACATTGTACGCAATATCCTCTTCTGTCTTACCTTTTTCGTTCTCTGCCTTACAGTCAACGCATCCCGCCACTCCCTAGTATCCCTAGTATCCATTTCCATGCCTTGCGCTGCAACTGACACATGAGAAAGCAAAGAGGCCCTTATCTTAACTGCTTCATCGCCAAGCATCAAGCCAATTATCACTTGATAATGTAAGTGTTGACACACCGGAAACCAATACAACAGAATTAGTCCCCAAAAGATGATCAGTAACCGAAAATACAAAAATACTTCTGTTACAAGTACAGTAGACGCACCTACAACGTAACTAATCCGTTCCGAGAACCTTTATGTTATGGGTTTTTATGTTATACGAAGCGTAAAATACATGTAAATAGCCTAATCCGTTCCACGATCTTCCCAAACTCACCCCTTTGATCCTTCAAAATATTCAAAGTTCACCAAATATTGTGGGAAAATATAAGAAAACATTAGCATAAACATAGTAGAGTAACATTCCAATATAAAATAAGGTAATAAATAAGATTACTGTAAATGAATAAAACTGAAAAACAAAAACAATCGCAAGTGGAGGCAGGAAGGAGGATGAGGACTAGCCTGAGTCGAAACGCGACTAGAGTCAGTTGGTCTCACAGACAAACGCACACACACATGCTGTGTGCAAAATTTTAATTTGTAACTTAACTTAATTGTTTATAAGTTAGTTTAAGGGGGACTACGAAGAGGAAGGAGTTTGAAGGGACAAGCCTGTCTCTCACACAAACTCACGTACGTGCTGTATAACTCAGCCAATGAGATGAGAGCGTAGGCGGTGCCCCGATAATCAACCAATGAGATGAGAGCGTAGGCGGTGCCTCGAAAATCAGCCAATGAGAGCGTGATGCATCAGAAGGCGTCACCAAGTGTTAGTCTGAACTTGCACCGACTTGAGGCATTAATAAAGTTGATTGAAAAAAAAAAAAGACTTGCACTGACTTGACGCTTTATGTTATATGGAATTTCTTCTGTAATACGATGCAAAAACTTTACATAAATTCTTTATGTTCGGTGGAATTGATGTAAAAGGAGGTTTACAAAATGCGAGGTACTACTGTACCGAGATGTGAAACAATTTTGTTCCGTATTTTATTTGTATTTTAAACTAAATCAAGCTTGGTCAGATTGACAAAGTGTCACATAAAACTAATTACTAGTGGACACAAAACAACTTTTAAATGATAAGTACTGTATAAGGAAGAGAAGAACACTGAACCATAGTGTCTTCTACTACTACTACTACTTCTACTACTACTACTACTACTACTTTTACCGCCATGCTGATTCTTATTCATTTTATTCCTGAACCTTTTGGTTCAGTACTACATTGAATTTTATGTAAATGCATGTCAATTTTGGAAATATGGGCCATTATTTTATTCCAAAAAAGAATATACAGTTACAAATCCCAAAGTTTTTGGATGTTTATGTTCTTTGTTGCAAGTTGTTAGCTGTCCCACTTTTTTCTCCCACGCTGAACATATTTGAACTATTTCTCTTTCACTTCATATGATGATGGAAATTTGGAGGTGATAAAGACCAAACTGAGTGTGAGTTTTAACAAACATTTTGATGAGTTTTGTGAGCGAAACATTGTGGCGAAGGAAATATTTCACGGCTTTCATCTGACAATGCCATGTGAACAGTGATTGGTCAACAGAATTGGTTTAAACCAAAGGCAGGTTCATTTACAGATTTCTTTAGCCAGGTTTCATGGTTGGATGGAAGATGGTCAAAAACGTATGAAGGAAGCAAGGAAAGCCTTCAGATAGCATATCAGAAGCACCGTCTAAGAAGTCAAAAGGATCGAAAGCTAGTGGTGGTGGTTCTGCTTCTTCCTCTACAACTTCAGCACGCATAACAGCAGAAGTGGAAAAGGCTGTGCTATAGCAAAGGCAGCAGCTTTGAAGAAAAAACAAGCTTTGGAGGAACAAGAGAGTAAGCTTAAGGCTGAGAGGGAGGAGCTTGAGATTCAGATTGCTTTAGCTGCTACAAGGTTTTACAGATGTTTGAGGATTCAAAGATATCACAAAGGATGACAAGCTCTTAGATTCACGAGACAATGTGGATGTGGAAAGCAAACATTACAAAGCAAGCCGCCATGGAGTATAACCACTCAGCATGAAGGAAATAAAAGTCACAGAACGCCATCCCCTGGTACTGGTGCACAGCCACACTCAGCTCCATGTGCTAATTAGTGACTCCTCTTCAGGCAACAGTTGTGGTGGAAGCTCAGCAAGCTCTCAAGCTTTGCTCAGTATAATGCAACACCAAAACGACATCACACACTTCCTGGTAAAGCAAGGAAGACTTTGTACTTTACCACCACAACACATTCCCATTTTCAAAGGAGCTCCATTGGACTAGAGATTCTTTATATGAGCATTTGAGCATGGTGTGGAGAGCAGAACAGACAGCAGCAAGGATCGTTTGCATTTCATGGAACAATACACCAGTGGACAGCCTCAGGAGTTAATACCGAGTTGTCTACACATGGATCCAGACAAGGGCTACACTGAGGTAAAAAGGCTTTTAAGGAGCATTTTGGAAATGAAAATAGGATATCTGTAGCATACATAAACAAAGCTTTGAGTTGGTCTACAATCAAGGCAGGTGATGGCGAAGTTTTCAACACACTTGCTCTCTTACTCACTAGCTGTAGCAATGCAATGACAGACATGGAGTATATGGAGAAGTTGGATCATGTTCCTAACATGCGTGCCGTTGTTAGTAAGCGTCCATGTAAGCTGCAGGAGAGGTGGAGGGGTGTTGCTTAGGGGGAATAAGCTAAAAACACCCAAGTTTAAAGATCTTGTCAAATTTATCTACACACAAGCTAAAATTGCGCTACATCTAAGGAGGAAGTGGGGGAGAGAAGGATGTTGGCTAAGCTGACATCCATCATGGACAACACCTCTCACCCGCTACATGACACTGTGGGTTCCCTTAGCAGCTCCTTCAGCAGCAGACTGTTACACCCACGGTGTAAGAAGGAGAGGTTCTGCAGGTCCTTCATACCGACCGCTGTCAGGCTCTACAACACCTGCACCACCTGAACCATGTTGTAGTCATTAGTATTCTTTACTTGCGTATCTTGCTTGCTGCTGTAACAAGTGAATTTCCCTGCTGTGGGATAAATAAAGTACAATACAATACAATACAATCTAGGCTTGTCACAATAACCACATTTTTTTAACAGATTATTGTCCAACATATTATTGTCGACAATTGATATTATTGACAACATTTTTGGAGACCATTTTTTCATTAATTATGTGGCATAGTAATGAGAATACATGGTATCAAAAGCAATAAACTGTAATTGAGTATTTAACATTGTTTTTGGAATGTCAAGAGCTTTTAAATAAATTAAACATATCAAATTAAACAAAAAAGGACAAAAAAAACTTCAATGAGAATAAAATGTAGTGTATTCTTTAGCTAATGCAGGGCTGGAACACACATCTGTGGTGGCGGAGTAAAATGCGATGTTTTTGATGTCCTACAGTTCAGGAATTGCTGTTTGTGAAATGTTGTACACGTACGTTCTCCCAGGCAATTCGTACTGTCTGTCAAACATTTCTAACATTTCCCGAAATGTTGCATTTCTTTTCCAAAGTAGCGAACGACACTGACCGACACTTCGGTGTGCATACAAGTTGGTCATATCCCTTTCTTCCTCTTCACTACTTTCGAACAAATGCAACACATCAGTTCTTCTGTATTCATGCGCTCACCTTGTACTTGCTGTTTAAAACCTAAATATTCCCACACTGGGACTGTGGCATTCTCCTTGGAAACAATCACTTTTGCGCCTTCATTCATGTTAGCGTATGCTTGCTCACGAGAATAACTTGCTGCCAGCCAAGGTAGCCCCGCCTCCACGTACTGGGACAAAGCTCGTAGCTCGAAGATAGCTGAAAGGAGGGTTCACTCTCTCCGTTCATTCCACTGTAGCACCAACACGCACAGACAGCTGCAGAGTGAACCCTCTTGTCATTCAGCCTGAAAGAAAGACAAAGAAAACAAACACATGCATGCACATGTCAATTTATCAAGGCTGGCAAAAATGATCAACTTCGTTTTTTTTCATTGTTCGATTTATCGATTAGCGCCACAGGCCTAGGTACAGTACATCTTTTGTTTGGCGTTATAAAGGACAACAGCAATGGTCAAGTGAAGACTCCAGTAAACCACAACAGTGACACCAGTGAGCGACCCCACCAAGTGCCAGTACAGATTTACAGTCAACCAAAAAGAGCTCTACTGGCCCTGCCCATGTTTTCACCAAGCCATGTCTCTTTTGTCAAGGTCAACACAGTATGATGGAATGCAAACCAATAAGAAAGGCTCAAAGAGAAGCTAGACTTCCTTTCTGGGACTGTGTGCAGCTTTTTGAAACAAGAGCACATGAGCAAGTTCTGTGAAGACACATTAAACTGAAGCCGACTCAATGACCCATCCCACTGTCTTGCATATTAAGAGCAAAGACAAGATTACATCGAAGGAAGGACCATCAGATGATGGAGACAAGCAGTCTATGATCAGTAGGTTTGTGGACACTACAAACTAAATAAGTTCCAGCACTGGGGGCGGGGAAACATACAATATTCTTGCCATCGTACCAGTCCAAGTAAAAGCAGCAAAGTTGTAAATTCGTACTCCTTCTTGGATCCAGGCAGCACGACAACTTCTTGCACCAAAAGGCTGATGAATGAGCTCAAGCTGATGAGCTGCCCTTCTGGATCTGGTGTGGTCTATTTTGGGTCTTTCTATGTTAAGCGTGGAAGAGCCACGATAAAGAGATATGGTGTTATCTTCACCTGCTTACGCCTTCTAAGCTGTGCATTTAGAAGTGGCAGCATCCCTGGAAACAGACTCTTTCATCAACGCCCTACGACGCTTTGTTGCAAGAAGAGGTCAAGTGGCAGAACTGAGATCTGCCAACGGTACCAATTTTGTTGGAGCGTAATGAGGGCTGAAGAAAGCTATCCGATAGTGGAACACCTTCAAAATTGAGGACATTATGCTCCAACAAGGCATTATGTGGATGTTTAACCCCCCAGCTGCCTCTCACCACGGAGGAGTATGGGAATGTTCAATCACATCCATCAGAAAAATCCTCAATGCCACCTTAAAAATACAAAATCTGGATGAGGAGAACCTCCAAACATTTTGTGTGAAGCCGAAGCCATCATTAATGGACGTTTGTGTAAAGATGAAGTCCAGCGAACTACGTAGATAGACCCATTACCAAGGTCAGTCACCTTCTAGAAGCAGTATGAGATAGATGTTGAGAACACTGTGTGCATGTGTGAGACCAAGGTCAGTCACCTTCTAGAAGCAGTATGAGATAGATGTTGAGAACACTGTGTGCATGTGTGAGACCAAGGTCAGTCACCTTCTAGAAGCAGTATGGGATAGATGTTGAGAACACTGTGTGCATGTGTGAGACTTTTTAAAAAAATGAACAAGATTTAAGTAAGTGGAAGCTTTAGAGTACTGCGGAGTCACACGTTTTTTTTTACCCTGTCTGGTCAATTACGTTTTTTTTTGTTTGTTTTTGGTACAACAAACTATTTTTCTTTATTGTGACAGTCTGTGGAATAAAAGATTGTTGTTATCATGCAACTTCATGGACTTTGAGTGGATTACACCTTGATTGGACCCGAGTCAGCCACGACTTCATATTAAGTGACACTTATATAAAAAGTATATCCAAAACATACAGTATGAGTAAACATAACAAAGACAACAAACAGAGTGAAATAGTTATTGTAATAATAATTTACCTTCAAATTCAGGCAAGGCCTCATGCAGTTACTATTTACTATGTACACAACAAATAATGTATCCCATTCAACAAATGTTTGTCCACCTCAAGAAATCCATTCTTGCACATCCGCAGGCCAGGATAGGCCTGTTTTTCCACCAAAAAGGTAGTGTCATTTTTCATTGCCTGTTTACGTTCGCTTAAAAATGAGAAAAACGTGATGACGCAGTGACAAAATCATGGCGAATGTTACTCATCATAAACTTTTAGTTTTACTTAACCAGTTTTCACCATTTAAAGACTCGTAAGAAGTTTTATGTCTGCGTTTTGAAAGGGAGCGTCTGTGTGGCTGTCATCATGCTACGCCACCTATTATGCTGCAAGGTCAAAAAGACGTTGCCATTGTCAGGCATTTTCATTATATAGTTAACACATTATTTATCATATATTCCGTACTCTGTTAGTTATTCTCTGTCCTGCCCTGACCCTTGTGTTTCCTCCAATCAGCTCTCTCCTCCATCTCGTGTCTAGTCCAGGTGGGTCTTGTTGCGTAATTTGCCTGTGTATTTAGTTCAATGACGCAATGACGTACGTCCTGCGGCCACCCAACTCAAACTCTTCCTTGGTCAAGCACCTGGGGGGGGGGGTCCCGACGACGCCTCTGGACTTGACGTCCTGGCTGTCCATCGGAGGGGTACGGATGACTGCTGCTTTTGCTGTCCCAGATGTTCCCCTGACTTCTCCAGAGGTTTTCTCCCGTTTCTTTTTAGACAACCTTGTCTGCTAGACCCATTTTTAGTCCTAGTCTGTATTTAGTTGCTAGCTTTCAATCTTGTCTTTTTGTCTGGTCGTCATACTGTGTCATTGTTAGTCTGCACCATGAAATGTTAGTGTTGTAGCGCCTTGCAAGTGTTCTTGTGTTTTGGACTTCACAAGCTGTAACTTTGTGTTTTGGATCCTGTGTTGCCCAGTACCTTGGAATTAAACCTTCTTTGAGCAATATTCCACTTTTGCATTATTGCTTCCCTGCAACTGGCTCCGCCATGCCTGACCGTGATATTTATTTTAATTATTAATCATTTAATTTGACAGTTTAAAAAGTGGTCGACTTGCACATGTTGAACACAGGAAGTTAAAACTATCAGTAACTGCTGTGACACAAAGTAGTAGGATTAAATAAACTCGACTGTTACGGTGTACGTGTGGTGGACCACAGAATGCAGAGGCAGGAGGAGCAATTGGCAGTCTTTTATGACGCCGGTGACAAAAATAAACAGGGAGCCACAAGAAAGAAACTAAGGGCGCTGGAGGTTGCAGATAGCAGCACTCAAGGGAAAAAGATCACGAATGCAAAAAGGGAAAAAGATCACGAATGCAAAAAGGTCTAACTCGTAAGGAGGACAGGAACAACTGGTGTAATCCAGATGTGGAGACGCCGGCTCAGGAAGTGCAGGAGAAGCTTGTGAGCAATGAGTGAGCTGGCAGGAGTGTAAAGTAAGGAAGTAGCCCACTGATCTGTACTAATAAGTTGGATACACCTTTGGTCAATGACTTGTGAAGCCACGCGGCCGCCATATACCACTCACACGAAACACTTCTCGGACAATGACTTGCAATGTGAGTTGTTAAGTCTGTTGTTAGTTTGTTACCCACTCACACTAAATGCAAGGTTAGTCTTCAGACTAACCTCGCAAATCAGGTGTGCTTGAGCTTAGTCATAAGGACTCGGGTATGATCATTTTTTAAAATACTGTCGATATCATACCATACCTGAGTCATAACGGCTTTACATAGGGGGCCGTGTGGGATATGTAAACAAACAACCGCGACTAGACTACTAAATCATTTGCGGTTGCTTGCAAATATAAAAAAATACGTTTTTTTTTTTTGCTTACCCGAATTTAAAATGAACCCCCATATGGAGACAATGTTTATATATTATTACATATTATATTACATATTATTCCTGTTCAAATATATTTCTATATCAGAAAAGAGGTTATTTCTATTTCATAACACAAACAAAAAAAAAATCTGAAAAAAAAATCAGCAAAATGTTAAATGATTTTAAAACTTGTCCAAAGTCACTCTCTTTGATGATTCATATTTTGTACAGACGAGATCATAGTGAATTGTATGAAAGTAATAAAAAAAAAGTAAAGGATCATGACCATGGATTTTAGTGGAAAAAAAGGATGGGATATGCAGTTAAAATGAAAATCTCTTTCTAGAGGAGTAAAACTATGCATTGCTATAGGGGAGTGCTGAGCCAGGGTGCACAGTAGAATTTTGTCCCAAAGGCAATGAGAATTGAAAGGGGAAAAAGTACATTTAATATAGCCAAAGATAGAGAATAACGTATCAAATCGTTTTTAAGGGACGAAGGTTGCTTCAGCGGCTTGCACGGGCGCGTGCGACGTATGGTCTATCTTATCTCGACTTATTAGTACAGATCAGTGAAGTAGCCTAAGTAGAAGGAAGCCGGATTAGGTGCAGGTGTGTCCAGTTTCCCCGCTCCAGCTGAGCACCCAACTTTTTGGCCAATTTGAATTGTGTAACTGTAAACGTGATGTACTTTGATATAACCTTCTACTCATGATAATAAACCATACCATTACCATATTTGTTTCCAAGGATACAAATAGTGAACAAGTTAAATGTCTAAAGCTAAATTTAAACTGTCGTTTTGCATTTCATTCAATTAAGTTATATATAGTATATATATATAATGGTTATACGTAATTCATAAATACATAATTCAAATATATTTATCACATTTATTTTTATGATTTTTTTTTAACTTTAAAAGAACAGAGAAAATCGTTTGCCCCCTAAAGATAGAAGGGTACTTGTAGTTTGAATTTTCGTCAATCGACTAGCTTTACCTGAGACCGACAGACCAAGCATCGACTCGTCTCCACCACGCATGCGCAGCTCCTGGCTGCATATGTGGCTATAGGAAAAGTAGTCCACCAGTTTTTGTCTTCTGTTTTCATTAACAGCAACAATGAAACGTATTATTTTGGCAGTGTTTTGTTTCTACGCTTTTGTTGAAGCGAACGATGACTCCAGATTGCCAAATAAATGTGAAGGTAAGACGACGGTAAAGTAGTTTATGTTTAGCTACCAGCCACTGAGTGGCGGTATGGCTGCTGTCCGCTACAGTGGCTACAATATTAACAGTTTGCTCTTGAAGTAGATTTTTAATTGCTTATTTTGTCTGCGTCAGTGTGTAAATTTCTCACCGTGGAGCTTCGGGAAGCCCTGCAGAGAAGCGGCCGCTCCAAAGAGGTGCTGGAGGTGGGAGAAGTGCTGGACACTGGCAAGCGAAGAAGAAAAATCAAGTACAACACCTCGTAAGTGGATAAATAAGCCAAGCAAATGATTAGAAACACCTGACATGACGCATCTACACCACGACAATAATACACATACTGTATTGTGCAGTCTTTTGTTGTATTTTGCTGTGTAATGCAAGTGTGTGTAACTACTAAGCCAAGCTAACATTTCTCCTCCGTAATATAAGACTATACTGTACATATGGCAGTGGAGGGCTGAGACACTTTTGACCACCACTCAGAGGGGGCGCTACAAATGTCCATGACAGTCACATGACATGTCAGTAAGTGTAGATGACCTTCTTCACTCTGCTTCAGGGAAACGCGCCTAATGGAGGCTGTAGACAACATATGTGAGCGCATCCTGCAGTACAGCGTCCACACAGAGCGGCCAGGCAGCCTCCGCTATGCCAAGGTCACCTGACCCTCACTTCCTGTGCTATATTATTTCTCACTTGCAGCTGGTTAGCCCAGCTCAGGTGTGTGTTGATGTTGTGTAAATGGCTGTGACGCTGCTGGATCGTATGCCGCAGGGATCCAGCCAGACCATGACCACTCTGAAGAACCTGGTCCACAAGGGGGTCAAAGTGGATCTGGGCCTGCCGTACGAGCTGTGGGATGAGCCCTCGGTGGAAGTGACTGACATGAAAAAGCAGGTAACCGTTTAGAAATAGATGAGTAGAATGAGTTTGGCAGCTAATGTGTGTGTGTTGTGCAGTGTGAGACCATGTTGGAGCAGTACGAGGAGGTGGTGGAGGACTGGTACTTCCACCATCAGGACCACGAGCTGGAGGACTTCCTGTGCAGGAGCCAAGTCCTGGGAGCGTCCGAAAGAGGTCGGGACACACCTCCAATGATTCCGTCCTGTCCATCTCTGCTCATGTGTTTGTCTTCTCTGGTGAAGAATGTCTCAAGGAGGTGTGGAAGGGAGACCCAGGGACCAACGGAGGCGCGGAGGAGGTGGTGAGCGACGGTAGAAAGATGCACGGCGCTGGCGAACTTTGACCCGCGCAACAACGGAGCGGTGTTGAAATCACATCTGGACATGTGTTTCGGACAAGCTCCGCCTCCTGAGGCCTCCTGGCCACGCTGGCGGTCACGCTTGATTAGCGTTTGGTAGGATGATGTGTTCGCTCAGCTATTTCTGCTGTTTTTTTTTACCGAGATTTACTGTCTCAAAGGTGAAGTGATGCAGCCTTTTCGCACATGTATATACTTTATACACACAAATGCAATATGTACAGCTTTTACATCTTAAATAAAGTTTTTTACTGACTTTTTCATGGCTTTTTGTTTTTTTCATTTCGGGGCGAAGCTAGCTAGGACAATTAGCACTATCACTCAGGTGAACAAAGCACTTAAAAGCTACTTTAATAACACTAATGCGTTTTATTTATAATGCACTTACATTTGAAGATCAAGCGCAAAGCGCTACCTTTATAAGTAGTTAATAAGTAGTATAGTTTAACAATACAGAAAGTATAAAAGTACTTTGAACAGAAGTATTGCAATTTTTATCTGACTTCTTTGGGCACTGAGGTGATGCCGTGAGCAGCCGCAAGAGGGCACTACCAAGCAAAAGTACCAACTTCAATTGAGTTTGTGTGGTATGAATTGAATTTGAAGACAATCAAGACAATAAAACGTGATCCAATTTTTTAATTAATTCTGAGTAAAGTGAAACTTGTCACGTTATAATGAATTATTATTATCATGCATTCAGTTTTACATTTTTGTAACTTCTTCTGCAGGTGAAAGAAAGGAGACGTTACAGCAGGGGTGTCCAAAGCACAGCCCGGGGGTCATGTTCAGCCCGCAGCTTGTTTTGATTGGCCCTAGGCATATTCAAAAAATAAAACAAATTCATTATTAATCAGATATATTAATAGATATTGCACCAATTTGCCTAAGCTGTTTGTTTGGATATAGCCTGTGGACATACACTGGATTGGTTTTAGCTTCTTCAGTGTATTTTTTACTTCTATTTTTTTTCTAGAATATGTGCAAATCTCCAAACAACAGGTGTCCTTCCAGCTCATAAAAGAGAAAATGAATATTTTTATATCACCGAGCACCTGCTGTAAGTTGTTCCTGACAGGCCCAAAGTCTAACAAAGCTTGAAGGACTGTGTCGTTCGATTTGACCTCCGCTTCCTTCCCATGCAAACCTCTTGAATTGTGGTTGTCTGCGTTGCCAAAAGTGCACTTTGACGACAAAGCGTGCCATTCCGCCCCTCAATTTGCTTCATTTGCTCCATTGCACTTGTCCGGCGTCCAAGCATAGCATGTGTTAAGCGCACTGCAACTGGCAGACATGCGTGAAGCACACCTGGGGAAACATTCCTCAAGGGGAGCCATCCATCAGTTTTATGGCTTTCTCTGGGAAACTTTCCCTCCTCTCCAATCAAGTCTTCCCATCCAACCCTCCACCTTACATTTCCATCTGTATCAGCTTTGCTTCACATCTGACAACCATCCAGTGCGGCCAATTAGCTTGCAATTCCACTCAGGGATAATTGGAACATAAGTGGAGCAAACAAGAAGACTCATGAGCATTGTGCACAAATGTCCTTGACCTTTCAGTATTATGACTTTTTAAGAGTAACATTTTTCCTTTAATATTTCAACTCTGTGCTCCAACAATGGCATCATTTTCCTCATAATGTTACAAATTTATTCTCCTAAAATTGCAACTTTTTTCTGGTTAGAATATGATGTTTTTCTCTGGACATTTGGACTTTTTCTTGTATTTGATTTCCTTTTCTGTTTATATTTAAACTTTTAAACGATTTCTTTTTGTAATTATGACTTTATTCCCATAATATTTTGACGTTATTCTCCTAACATACCCTTTTCCACAAACTCATTTTCCAAAAATTCCAACTCTATTTGTTGTTTTATCTGTTTCTCAAATTACAACTTTTTAAAAATGATGTCTTTTTTCTTTAATATTTCAACTCGTAATATTACATTATTCTTGTAAAATTATGACTTTTTCTCTTTAGATTACAATTTTTTTCTCTTAATATTTTGACTTTATTCTCGTAAAATTACTGCAGATTTTAAATTTTTTCTGGTTAAATTCTATTTTTATAACGTGCCACAGGTCAATAAAACAACAGCCGCGGGCTGCAAATGACCCCCAGGTTGCAAATTGGACACCCCTGGTATAAGAACTAGTTGAAAACATTTCTATATAAAATATTTATATGTGAATATTTGCAATATGTGTATATTTATAAATGTTATATGGTCATTTCAAGTAATAATTTTAAAGGAAAATTGTGATATATTTATATGAAAAATGTCCATAATAAGGACAGTACTTTTAAATACAGAAAAGCCATTATGTTGTGTATTTTGAATGACTATTATTCATGTTCTTACGTAGGAAATTCACATAACGTACATTATATACGTTATAGTTCCAGGTAAGTCAGATAGGAAAAGATAAAATAATAAACATTAGGTAGCCACAGGTAAAGTAAAACTAATAAAGTAAAACTTAATAATGTGCAGTCCTATATAATTATCTCTACATGCTCAGTAATAGTAAGTAACAATGTGAAATAGTGTATAGTCTACTTGTATAGTAAAATGCACCACAACAGGACAACACTACATTATTAGTTGTATTATTAACTGTACTTATTGCATGGTATGGCATGGCATTCGAATAGCAGTTCTAATAATTAAGTACAACAACCTTAACCGTATTATACCATTACTGTACCAAAAATAAACAGACAAACCCCCAATTCAAAGTAATGCAAATGCATATACAAATACATGTTAAAAGCGTAGAAGGACAAACCTATTGGACTCCAGGGGGACCACGTGTGAGCCGAGATGCGTTCTTTGGCTCGGTTCTCTTGTTATGTGGAGCCCACCTCCCAACAGGTCCCCGTTATCCTCCCCCCTTCCCCCGCACCTCCACCCACCCCCACCTCCCCCCCCCCCTTCTCCGCGTCTTCCTCAGGCCGGCAGACGCGCCGAGGCTGGATGTGCACGAGGACACGTTGGTGGACGCGCAGGAGAAGGACCTTCTCTGAGGACCCACATGGTGAGCGCCCATGCATGCTTGTCCTTCGGCACAGTTTCTATATGTATTTTCATTTAATTTTGCTTTTTTACGTCTTGATTTTGGGCACCAAAATAGAAGAAATGCAGAATAAAAGGCATAACAACCCAATCGACATCTATTTACAGCATACCAATACGTCCTATGTATACAGGAAATATGGCAATATTTAATAGTTAATAAACTGTCAGTTTGTTAGAGCATGGATATTGGTATATATTTATTATTTTTTTGTTCAAAGAAAAAAAGTTCTTCAACAAAATGTTCCTAAATTCAAACATTTCAACCTTGGAGCATTTTTAAAAAATCAGGATGGTAAGCTATTTGCAATTTATCCATCTGAAAACCACAAACAATATGAATTTTGTATTTATTTATATTACCAAATTGTAATGCAAACATTATTCTTCCCGTGGCAGAGAAAGGCAACCAAATTGCGCAATTAGCGCCACATAATTGATGCAATTAAAGCTTCAAGGGCTTCTCTTGTTGGTGCCAAAATAAACAGAAATAAATATGACACATTCGCGCTTAATGAGGCGTCGCAGGTAGATAACTTTCAGCTTCTTTCAAGGTTATTTAGACAGAATAGTGCGTGAGAAAATACAGATGGTCTTTGTTGAAGAGGCGGCACGCATGCACTTCTGCACGTCATGTCTTTCATTTCGTGTGATTAGGCGAGCAAATAAATAATGCTGTTGCATTATCTCATGCGAATAACTTGTTTTTATTTTCCCTTGTCAGAATAGTTCAAGGCAGTTTTTTCATGAAGCTCTATGGGGGGAGGGGGAGGAAATCTGTTTTTTATGGCGGCCTTGGAGGAGGCACACGCCGCCAAAGTTTTATATTTAAATAAAAAGTAGATGGAGCCCTAGCTGTGTGTGTTCGTGCATCATGAGGAATCCTGTAGGCACCATGTGGATTTCATTGACACACACACACACACACACACACACCTCCCAACATGGCTGGTGTTTTGGCGTGAAACGGCAATCACAATGATTTCATTCCCATCTGTTTTTTAATATCAACATGTGAAGCCTCCATGGGAAGACCTCTGCCAACTTGTATGAGAAATGGGGGCGGGGGTGTTTAGGATTGACAGGAAGCTCGCTTTTAAATATCAAATGTGTGACATGTGTTTTCTTCTTCACAAAACCAAGCGGGCGTAGCTGGTGATGACCCCCTTTTTGTTTGAGGTGCACAACATGAAGGACGGCTAAAGATACAAGCCGGGTGCTAATCCACTTTGCGCTGCTTCCCTCCACTAAGATTAGAATATTACAGCAAAAAAAGGGAACAACGCACACACATGTGCGGGGTAGGAATGTAGTTTGGGCAATGCCGGCGTGGAGTGTTGTGTTTCCGGGGGAACAACTGCAAATTAAGAAAAAGGTGCCAAGATGGTTGTTGATTTCACTTTACAGTGAAAGCTCAGGTAGCATTAGCCCCGGTTAGCCTCTTGTTTGGTTTTATGCCACATTTATGCGTGCATTCTCCGGTTAGTGTACAACAGGGGTGCTCATTATGTTGACCACGAGCTACGGGTAGATGGTGACGGTAGTTTGGGTCGACCGCATGAACATCACTTATGACATGTCAGTTGACATCAAGCTTGGCTCTTGCTCCCCCGCGGCAATGAACAGACGTCTCAAACTCCACACAGAGATGCAAGTTTCATCTTCCGAAGTAACCGAGCGGTAAGAAGCCTACATCTAAAACAAAAGTTATCCGTTCACCTGTCGCGGCGAGTTGAGTAGAAAAAAAAAAGAATTGTTTGAGGGCTTCGCATCGCGTCACGAACTCCACTATAGGAATGTGTGTTTTTCTACTCTTCCCTTTCTTAAACTATCATTTCATGATGAATTGGAAAATGTGCCCGTTGCTGAAAGCTTTTTGCTATGTTGCCTTGACTTCGGCTGCATTACCTTTTGCATAATCATTTTCATTTCTTGTATATCGGGAATGTTTGATAGCAACTGCTATTAGCAAAGTTAGCAAATGCTAACTGGACGTAATACATGAAGTATGTGTCTAATGAATGCTAAGTAGCTATTTTGACGGACATATTACTTACTTATGTACACAACTATTGAGGAATTTTGTGTAATTATTTTTATTGCCGTATTGAATTGAATTGTGAATTATGTGTGAATGATATAAACTACTTTTGATTATCTGTTAACACACTGTGCGAGTCCAACTGTGTTTTTAATGTATTTTTTAGAGAACAAGACGTCCTTCCTTGTTAGCGTCTAATTAGTGAGCTAAACTGGAAGTCAGCCCATCTATGATGTCATCAGCAGTTGACTCAAAAATGTGAACGATCATGTCTTCGATGAAGGTGAAAGTAACCTCAAATGTTCATTTATCCCTTTCGTTCATCCAATCCAATCCAATCCAATCCACTTTATTTATGGAGCACATTTTATAAACACTGTTTCCAAAGTGCTGCACAGACTAGCAAAACCACAAATAATACATAGATAAAGGGATGTAGATGTACATGTAAATAAGAAGTCAAAATTACGACAGTAAAAACTAAAAGATCACATAAAAACAAAGAAACGTACAACAGTAAACTATTTAAAACAAGAAGTAGAAACAATAAAAGCAAAAAATCCAAGAAGTATGTAAAAAATAAATAAGTGAATTCAATTTAAAAACTAAAATAACTTAAACCATTAAAACTAAAAAATAATAAAATATATCATTTATATGCATTTGTATGCATTACAACTATAGTTTTAAAACTATAAAAACCTGTCTTGTGTTCACATTTTTGACTTTCTGAAACAGATGAACTCATTCAATCCCAGGTACTTTTCAAAAGACAACCACTTCATTTTACACGACTTTGACTGATCTTTCAAGGCACACGTCTTTTCATCACAACAAAATGTTTGTTTCTACCTTTTTCAGCAGTAGAACATACTGTAGGTACCTTTCAGGAAAATATCAGTTCCTGACTAGAAAAGGGACAAAACCAGCTTTTTGTGAAAGGATACATTTCAGGCAAACTTTGACAAATCTTTGTTTGCTTTTGTGACAGTTGAAATATCTAAACAACTATACCAACATAAACAACAAAAAATGGGGTTGTTTTACACCTAAATAACAATTTATTTACAAATATAACACCATGAACTATTTACGATTTTCACATTTGGAACTGAACAATATGTGTGTGCACGCGAGCACGCGTGTGCATGCGCTAAAATGCGTAACCTGCGCGCTACACTTCTTCCTGTCACGTGTGATTCTTCCATTGAAATGATCCCTGCCGAGCTCTTATCAATGCACTTCTGCCACCGTGTGGCCGTTTTTATGGCTTAAAAGTGCTCTGAAATGTTAAAGCATAAGTGCAGAGTTGCATCATCACCTCTTTTTGCCGCTGGCGTAAAAACCCCCCTAAAAGACGTATAAATACGTTGTCGGGATCGGGTGTTGGGAATTATAAAAAATGTATAAAAATGTCTTTGGAATTAAGAGTTCTTTGCGTCATTATGGGAAAAATACATTCGGTTAACGTCTGTTTCGGTTAGAGTCGGACTTTCTGGAACAAATGAATGATGCTAACCAAGGTACGACTGCACTCGAAAAGCTTATCTCAGAAGATGCAGACGTCCATCGTTGGCCATGATTGTTGCTTTCCACTCTTCAAAGACATCGCCTAAGCTAGGGATGTAACGGTACATGTGTTCTTAATTGGATTTTTGGGTACGGAACATTCGGTACGGTACACATTGAGCGAGAGGTAGGAAGTGTAACTGCATTTGAACGTTGTTCCCTTCCTGTACCCAAAGTGACAGTGACTATGGCGTCTCGTGACACGTGCTGGGTTGCACGTGACATCACATCACATCATTACAGTCGGCGTGGGCTCAAGCAGATGGGGTCAGGTGACGTCAAAGTGAAAATGCTGCATACATGTGCTGTTCTTACACATGGAAATCTTTCATTTCGGAAACAGTTATTCCACAGTTCCGAAGATAGTCCATCATCAAGGGGAAAAAGAAACAAGCCAAAGGTGGCTGCTGAACCTTTCTCTCTCGTGGAGTGGAGCTGAATGAGTTTGCGGTGACCAACAGCAAGTAAAATTTACACTAAAACCAAAGTTAAAATCCATTTTGAACTTGAAAATGCTCATAAAAAAAATGCTTCACAACATGATAGCAAAAAGTGCTTGTCAACAACAAAGCATCTGAAGAATGTTTGTGAAGACTTACTGTATAATCAATTCATCTTCACGAAATGGAGCCAAAACATTTGCTTGCCGTCTACAAAATCTAA